>NW_024879254.1:191716-197447 GCF_018340385.1 Cyprinus carpio
CAGACCGACAAAAGAGGCGTCAATATGCTCTGGATAGAATGGTGTCATAGAGACATTAGGGTGGGCTCGTTTGGACGCGGGGCAGCAAACGCCCAATCAGGAATCACCTTCAAGACTTCATAGCCCACGCCCTAGAGCTGTCCAGTCCCTCCCTAGCAACCAAACAGAGTCCCCTAGCAACCGTTTTGCAAGACCTATATCTCTGTATCAGAACATCGTAAGACATGGCGGTTGGCTCTTTGACTCATGCTAGCAAACTGGAATTCCAACATGCTAGTCATGCTAGCAGTGAATAGCTTCATGCTAATAGTGATTAGCTAAGAGATAAATCAGGCTATGAACTCTATAAAAAGACCTAAGCAACTGAGGGCCGACTTTTGCCACTGCAAGCACCACTCACATTTTCTTCAGGAAATGTACATTCTAGTGTTACTATTACTATTCGCCCTGAAAAACTTTTGGCGCGCTACTCCTCCTGCACTGTTTGTCGTAGACCCATGAATGAGGTGTCAAATCGTGCGGCTTATTAAGGAGAGGTGTGCTATGACTTTTCTAAGCAATCGGATGTACGATATTCGTACAGCGGTTGAAAAAAAATGTCTGAAAATATCCCATAGACTTAACATTGGAAAAATTATCTGACATCATATCTTTGGATCAGAAAGACATAGAGGCTTGGGAGTGGGCTCTTTTGACTCGGCCTATCAAGCAGTCCATAAGTAGTGACATAACTACTTTATAGCCACTCCCTAGTAACCACTTTAAGCACCCTAGCAACTGTTTAACAACATTTAAAAGCTGTATCTCAGCAAAACAACAATATAGAAACACTGGTTCTTGCTTTTTGGATTCGGGTTGACAAATAGTCTGTAAATATCACCTCATATACTATACAGCCACACCATAGCAACCATTTTCAGTACCTTAGCAACCATAAAGCAATATGAACTACTTATATCTCGGCTCCACAACTTCACACAGACATCATGGGTGGCTACAGGGCCGAGTTTTTGCCACTGCAAGCACCACTCACATTTTCTTCAGGAAATGTACATTCTAGTTAGTGGTGCTTGCCGAAGGCAGCAACTATTACTATCTCCTCACTTATTATTGCTTCTCAGCATACTTATTATTATTCTTCTTATTATTCTTTATATTCTTCCGTACAAAATTTCGGCGCGTAACTAGTCCCGCAGTTTTTGTCACAGACCCGCAAAAAAGAGGTGTCAAATCGTGCGGCCTATTCGGGAATGGTGTGCTATGACTTTTATAAGCGATCGGGCGTACGATGTTCGCACACCGGGCGAAATATCGCCCGAAAAATCGCATAGACAATGCATTGCGGCCAACTTTGACGGATCGTAGCTCCGAGAGAGAATTTCGCAGAAACATGTGAATCACCACATTTGGAGAGGCTATCAGGCTGTGCGAGAACATACCCCACAGTGGGGTATAAGTTGTACCCCTGGGGCGCAAGAGCCCGCCCAAAGTTGCCCCATAGACGTACTATGGTGAGGGATCGCCCATGAAACAGCGCGTTTTTCCTACTATGGTACTTTACCTAGGAGTTTTGCATTGAACATAACTCTGGATCACAATGTCATAGAGACATGGGGGTGGGCTCATTTTAATCAGGCAACCAATCAGTCTGTCAGGATCATTGTGAAGCAGTCAAGCCACGCCCTAGCAACCATTTAGGGCTCCTTAGTAACAACCTGCATAGACTTCCATTGAAAAAGATAAAATTAATATCTTTGGATAGAAGTGTCATAGAAACATGAGGGTGGGCTCGTTTGACTCGGGGCAGCAAACGGCCAATCACGATTCACATTCAAGACTTCATAGCCACGCCCTAGCAACCATTTAGAGCACCTTAGCAACCCAAAGCCTAGAGGGATATCTTCAAATCTGAATATCATAAAGGCATGGGGGTTGGTTTATATCATTCATACTGGCAAGCAGCCTTTGGAGTATCTACATTGGCAGCTGTCAGGCCACTCCCTAGCAACCAAACAGAGTACCCTAGCAACCGTTTTTCAAGATCTATATCTCTGCATCAGAACATTGTACAGACATGGGGGTTGGTTTACATTGGCAAGCAGCCTTTGGAGTATCATCATTGGCAATGCCACTCCCTAGCAACCAAACAGAGTACCCTAGCAACCATTTAGTAAGTATCATATCTTTACATCCGAAAATCGGACATGGGGGTTGGTTTATATTGGCAAGCAGCCTTTGAGAGATCATCACATTTGCAGAAGGCCATGGCTATCAATAGAAAAGAGTAAGATAGCAACCGTTTTAGTAAGATCTATATCTCTGCATCAGCACATCGTACAGACATGGGGGTTGGTTTATATTGGCAAGCAGCCTTTGGAGTATCATCATTGGCAGATGCCAAGCCACTCCCTAGCAACCAAACAGAGTACATATAAATCAGAACCCCTAGCAACCGTTTTTCAAGACATATATCTCTGAATCAGAACATTGTAGAATCAAGGCGGTTGGCTTTTTTTGACTCATGCTAGCAAACTGGAATTCCAACATGCTAGTCATGCTAGCAGTGAATAGCTACATGCTAATAGTGATTAGCTAAGTGCTCAAATTGGCTAACAACATGCTAAGAACTCTATATAAACTACATAGTGACCATCTGTGACAATTTCCAACCACCTAGTAACAGCATAGCAACTACCCCGGTTACCATAGCAACTGCCTAGCAACCACCCAGAGCACCCTAGCAACCGCCTAGCAACACATTAGCAACCACCCAAAGTACCTTAGCAACTACCCTAGCAACCGCCTAGCAACCACCCCAGGTTACCATAGCAACATCCTAGCAACCACCCAGAACACCCTAGCAACCCGCCTAGCAACATCTTAGCAACCACCCCAAATACCTTAGCAACTGCCTAGCAACCACCCAGGTTACCATAGCAACCGCCTAGCAGCAACCACCTAGCACACCTAGCACCCTAGCTCCTACAGACAAACCGCTTAGCAACACCTTAGCAACCACCCCAAGTACCTTAGCAACTGCCTAGCAACCACACAGGTTACCATAGCAACCACCTAGCAACACCTAGCACACCCTAGCAACCGCTAGCAACACCTTAGCAACCACCCCAAGTACCTTAGCAACTGCCTAGCAACACACCTAGCAAAGCAACCACCCTAGCAACACCTTAGCAACCACCCCAAGTACCTTAGCAACTGCCTAGCAACCACCTACACTAGCAACACCTAGCCAGCATCCCACCCCTTAGCAACTGCCTAGCAACACCTAGCAACCCCCCTACCTACAACCAACTGCCTAGCAACCGCCTAGCAAGCACCCAGAACACCCTAGCAACCGCCTAGCAACCACCCCAAGTACCTTAGCAACTTCCTAGCAACCGCCTAGCAACCACCCAGAACACCCTAGCAACCGCTTAGCAACACCTTAGCAACCACCCAAAGTACCTTAGCAACTGCCTAGCAACCACACAGGTTACCATAGCAACCACCTAGCAACCACTCAGAACACACTAGCAACCGCCTAGCAACAGCTTAACAACCACCCCAAGTAACCTAGCAACCACATATCAACATCCTAGCAACCACCCTGGGTACCCTAGCAACTGCTCTAACAACCACCTAGAAACACCTTAGCAACCGAGCGTCGAGTTTTGCCACTGCAAGCACCACTCACATTTTCTTCAGGAAATGTACATTCTAGTTAGTGGTGCTTGCCGAAGGCAAAGCATCACTATTACTATCTCACATACTTATTATTATTCTTCTAATTCTTCTTCTTCTAGATTCCGTACAAACTTCGGCGCGTAACTAGTCCCGCAGTTTTTGTCACAGACCCACAAAAGAGGTGTCAAATCGTGCGGCCTATTCGGGAATGGTGTGCTATGACTTTTATAAGCGATCGGGCGTACGATGTTCGCACACCGGGCGAAATATCGCCCGAAAAATCGCATAGACAATGCATTGCGGCCAACTTTGACGGATCATAGCTCCGACTGGGAGAATTTCGCAGAAACATGTGAATCACCACATGTGGAGAGGCTATCAGGCTGTGCGAGAACATACCCCGCAGTGGGGTATAAGTTGTACCCCTGGGGCGCAAGAGCCCCCCAAAGTTGCCCCATAGACATATTATGGTGAGGGATCGCCCATGAAACAGCGCGTTTTTCCTACTATGGTAATTTACATAGGAGTTTTGCATTGAACATAACTCTGGATCACAATGTCATAAAGACATGGGGGTGGGCTCATTTTAATCAGGCAACCAATCAGTCTGTCAGGATCATTGGGAAGCAGTTAAGCCACGCCCTAGCAACCATTTAGGGCCCCTTAGTATCAAGCTCCATAGACTTCCATTGAAAACGATAAAAATAATATCTTTGGATAGAAGTGTCATAGAAACATGAGGGGGGGCTCGTTTGACTCGGGGCAGCAAACGGCCAATCACGAATCACATTCAAGACTTTATAGCCACGCCCTAGCAACCATTTAGAGCACCTTAGCAACCCAAAGCATAGAGGGATATCTTCAAATCTGAATATCATAAAGGCATAGGGGTTGGTTTATGTCATTCATACAGACAAGCAGCCTTTGGAGTATCATCATTGGCAGCTGTCAGGCCACCCCCTAGCAACCAATCACAGTACCCTAGCAACCGTTTTGCAAGATCTATATCTCTGCATCAGAACATCGTACAGACATGGCGGTTGGTTTATATTGTCAAGCAGCCTTTTGAGTATCATCATTGGCAGCTGCCAAGCCACTCCCTAGCAACCAAACAGAGTACCCTAGCAACCGTTTTGCAAGACCTATATCTCTGCATCAGAACAATGTAGAGACATGGGGGTTGGCTTATATTGTCAAGCATCCTTTGGAGTATCATCATTGGGAGCTGCCAGGCCACTCCCTAGCAACTAAACAGAGTACCCTAGCAATCGTTTTGCAAGACCTATATCTCTGAATCAGAACATCGTACAGACATGGCGGTTGGCTCTTTTGACTAATGCTAGCAAACTGGAATTCCAACATGCTAGTCATGCTAGCAGTGAATAGCTACATGTTAATAGTGATTAGCTAAGAGATAAATCAGGCTATGAACTCTATAAAAAGACCTAAGCAACCGAGGGCCGAGTTTTGCCACTGCAAGCACCACTCACATTTTCTTCAGGAAATGTACATTCTAGTGTTACTATTACTATTCGCCCTGAAAAACTTTTGGCGCACTACTCCTCCTGCACTTTTTGTCGTAGACCCATGAATGTGGTGTCAAATCGTGCGGCTTATTGAGGAGAGGTGTGCTATGACTTTTCTAAGCAATCGGATGTACGATATTCGTACAGCGGGCGAAAAAAAATATCCCATAGACTTAACATTGGAAAAATGATCTGACATCATATCTTTGGATCAGAAAGACATAGAGGCTTGGGAGTGGGCTCTTTTGACTCGGCCTATCAAGCAGTCCATGAGTAGTGACATAACTACTTTATAGCCACGCCCTAGTAACCACTTTAAGCACCCTAGCAACTGTTTAACAACATTTAAAAGCTGTATCTCAGCAAAACAACAATATAGAAACACTGCTTCTTGCTTTGTGGATTGGGGTTGGCAAATAGTCTTTAAATATAACCTCATATACTATACAGCCACACCATAGCAACCATTTTCAGTACCTTAGCAACCATAAAGCAATATAAACTACTTATATCTCGGCTCCACA
>NW_024879254.1:197870-334514 GCF_018340385.1 Cyprinus carpio
AAAAAAGTTCATGTTCACACCGTCTCCACATCTCTTCATCCCAGACCCTTTCCCCCCCCACAAACTTTGGGTAAAAAGATATCCAAATATATAATCGACCATTTCTTCTTGCAAGTCGTCCGCCATTTCGTTTACTCTAAAGGCACGTTTGTTCCGCGCGAGATGTCCCGCATTTACAGTCGTGATTTGTGATTTTGATTTGAAAATGGAATCCTGTTAAGTGTGTGGTGTGCTGTCACCATAGACAGTAAAAAAAAATAATAATAAAACACAACAACAAAAAACACCAGGTCACACTATAGGTACAAAACTGTTAAATCTATGTTGGTTTGTTTGGGGTTTTTTTTAGTGGTATACCTTAATCGTGTTATTAAACAGTCTACAAATATTAGTAACACATCAGTTAATGTTGTACTAGTGTAAACTTTACAATAAGTTTCACAAATGAATTCCCTTAAATAACCCTTTGATAGTAGTAAGTCATGTTAATAAATAAACAGTCTACAAAACATGAGAAGCATTATCAGTTGATGTTTTTAGATGGTTTCCAAGTTTACCAATAGCCCAAATCAGTGTCCAAATGGGGAGTTAGTAGTTGTTATCCATTGTGTGTTAGCTGCTAAATAAATGGTGTACGTACATACTGTATTATAATTAAATAAAGCTTATTAAATAAAGCTATCGACAAGCATAGTTAATTGTTAGTTCATGTTAACTAATACATGAATAATGCATTAGTATACAAATAATTAACATGAGCAAAATTAATTAATTAATGTTGACCAGATGCGTTGTTTATTGTTAGCTAAGTTAACTAATACAACCTTATTGTAAAGTGTTACCAAAAAAATCCTTATTGTAATAATTATAATTGCCACTTAAAAATAAAATGTCAGTATTTAATAATTGAAATAAAATGCAATTATTTTGGCTATTACTATAATTTAAATTACTAAACCCTAACCCTAACCCTAACACATATTATAAGAAATAAAGAAATGTTATGAACAATAACATACCATAAACATCACTAATATTTATGAATAATATATCTATAGCATTTTTGTTATTTATATTACATCAATTTAAATTAAATCAATATCAAAAATGTATTTATTCCAATAATATTGCAGCAATATTTATTAAATATTATATTCATTTTAAAATATTTTTTTATATTTATTTATTAAATAAAAGTATAAGAACAAAAGTACAAAATATTTTGTTATTATTATTATTATTATTATGATTATTATTATTATTATTATTAATAATAACAAAATATTACTTTTTACTTTACTTTAAATACTACCATTAAACAAATCAATAAAAACTCTTACTCTTGTAATAATCATATTGCACTGGTAAAATAAAATGTTTTATTTAATAATGATAATTATTATTTTATTGTTATATAAAAAATATAAAATTGCAGTAATCCTATCATACTTTACAAGAAAAAAAATTATTCAATAATAACCAAAATATGAATTATATATTTTTATTATTTAAATTATATCCTGTTCTACGGTAAAATAAAAAGGAAAGTATTTAATTGTACTACTATTAATAATGATAAATATAGAATTTTATTTTATATTACAATAGTATTATTTCAGTTATAACAGTTATGTTATTATGTTCTTATAATAATAAAAATACAATTCGTATTTTGGTTAATATTAATGATAATAAATACTGAATTTTATTTTATATTACAATAGTATTATTTCAGTTATAACAGTTATGTTATTATGTTCTTATAATAATAAAATACAATTCTTATTTTGGTTAATATTAATAAACTACTGACTTAATTCTACTACTATTAATAATAATAAATATTACATTTAATTTTATATTACAATAGTATAATTTCAACAGTCATGTTATTATGGTTCTATAATAATAAACTGTTATTTATATTAGTATAATTTCAATTATGACAGTAACAGTTATGTTATTATCTTATTATAATAAAATAAAATTTTTGTTTTTGTTATTTTTTTTATTATGTATTTTATTTTATTAATTTTGTATTTTTGTTTTGTTTTTTTTTTGTATTTTAAATAATAATTATAATGAATATATTTTTCTTAATTTTTTAATTGTTATAATTAAAAGTCAAGTAAAATCAATATTTTGTTATTATTATTATATACTGACCTATTTACAGTATGTTAAATATTATTATTGTATCAGTATCCATTTTTAGTGATTTGTTTAACTGATATAATTAAAACAGTAAACTGATATTTAGTTAATAATAATAATAATAATAAAGTGTCTGTTTTTTTTTTTCACCAGATTTATAAACGCTTCTCATCACAATTGTGTGAAGATGGTTGAAGCGTGTTGTGTGTATGTTATGGTGTTGTTATAAGAGACTCAAACTCTTTTCAAGCATGAAATAAATCAATCTGAGATGTATTTAAAAACGCAGCATGTTTTTTACAATAAGCTTTGATTTGTTAAACTGTGAAGGTGTTTTTGGAGTAAATCAGCTGAGCGTCTGTGACAGTGAGATTAGTAGTTGTAAGAGATAAGATTTAAGTGCGAATAAAATACATTAAAAAAATGATAAAATTACTGTAAAATAAAAAAGTCAGTGTTTTAATTCTATTACTACTACTAATATAATAATAAATATTGAGATTTTATTCTTATATTACAATAGTATATAATTTCAATTATAACAGTTATGTTATTATATTATCATAAAATAAAATTCATATTTTGGTTAATCTTATTAAATACTGACTTACTGGAATAAATGTTGCAATAATAACAGTTTTGATGGATTTTTTAATTTGTTGTCCTTTTTTTTATTTTTAACAATTAAACAAATCAATAAAAAAACTTATTGCAATAATATTACTGCTATTTTTTTTTTATTAATTGTAATTTTTTTATTTTCTATTAATAATATTTTTTAATAATATTTTTTAAATAATATTTCTTTATTTTTTATTAATTATTTTGTTGTACATGTGGAAGAATTGACAATAAAGCAGACTTGACTTGACTGAACTCCATTTCCCATAATCCTGTGCTTAGGGCTAATCACCACCAGTGTTTCCCCATTATCACTCCTCATATATGTGAAAAGTGAAAGTCGTGACATTGCCAAAGTATGGTAACCCATACTCGGAATTGGTGCTCTGCATTTCACCCATCCAAGTGCACACACACAACAGTGAGAAGTGAACACACCGTGAACACACACCCGGAGCAGTGGGCAGCTATATCCAGCGCCCGGGGGAGCAACTGGGGGTACAGTGCCTTGCTCAAGGGCACTTCAGCCATGGATATTGAGGGGTGGAAAAGAGAGCGCTGTTTATTCACTCCCTCCCACCCTACAACTCCTGCCAGCACAAGAGGAACTCGAACCTGTGACCTTCGGTTACAAGTCCAACTCTCCTAACCATTAGGCCACAGCTGTGTTTTGGACTCTCAGTGATATGCGAATGCTTGTTTAGCCCAGTCTGACATTTCTGAGCGTTTGTTCTTGTGTTTGTTCCTGCCGTGTATAATGTTGGATTGTTTTGTTCCGCCTGTTGATTCTCTGCCGCCTGCCCCTTTGACCCGACCTCTGCCTGAAATATGTCTATGTCTCTGGATTATCTGTTATCCCTGACGCTGGTGATTGATGTCGTCTGTTTCTGACCGAGATTAATAAAAGCTGCAAATGGATCCACTCGCCTTTGACTCCATGTTAAAATAAGATGTATAAAATAAAATCTCAATATTTAATAATGATATTAATATAATTAAAATAATAACTTTATAATTTACAATTTTACCATTTTTTAATGCATTTGTCAACATTTAAATAACAATAAAAAAATCTATTATTATTATTGATTAATTGTTTATATATATTATTGTTATATATATATTTTTAAATACCATACTATTTTTATTTTTACAGTACAATTGGATTATTGCAATCATAATATATTTATTTTCTCATTTGTTATAATTAATAATAATTATTATTAAATTTGTTATAATTAATAATTATTTTATTTTAAAATATTACAATATAAAATATTTTGGATATTTAAATGTATAATAATAATGACAATAATGATAATAATAATAACTATTATTAAATACTGGCATTTTATTCTACAGTGCAATATGATTACTCCAATAGTAAGATTTTATTGAGTTGTTTAATTTGTATATTTAAAATAAAAGCAAAAATTCTATTTAGTTAAGAATAATAATAATATTATGAGCTGTTTTTATTATTATTTAAATTACAATAAATCCATTTAAAATGGTACAATTGCTGTAAAATAAAAAGTCAGTATTTTAATTCTACTGCTAATAATAATAATAATAAACACTGAATTTTATTTTATATTACTATAGTTTATTTTATATTACTATAGTTTATATTTTAAAAAATTTTAAATATTGCAATTTTTTTATTGTTGTAATTTAAATAATACAATTATAATAAATTCTTTTTTTTCCTTATTTTTGTTATTATGATTACTAAAATCATAACATATTTCTTTATTTCTTTTAATATTTGTTATAAATTATATAATAGTAATAGCCTAAATAATATTTTTTATTAAAAACTACTGCATAACTACTGTAATCATATTGCACTGTAAAATAAAATGTCAGAGTTATAGTTATACTAATACTAATAATAACCAAAATAATAACTTAATTTTATTGTTTTAGAGCAAAAAATAAAACATTATAATTGCAGTAATCCTATCATACTGTTAAAATAAAAATTGAGTATTTCATATTAACCAAAATATTAATTATATATTTTTATTATTTAAATTATGTTACTAGTACATTAATCCATCATTATGTTCCACTGTAAAAATAAAAAATCAGTATTTATTATTATTATATACAGACTTTTTTTTTAAATTTTCCATAGTTTTTTTTTCTTTTTTATTGCAATAGTAAGACTTTATTGGTTTGTTTAATTATTATAATTAAAAAATAAAGTAAAATTAATATCTTGTTATTATTATTTTTAACAAAACATTATTTTTACTTTTTTTAATTTAAGTATAATTAAATTATTGTTATTTTTAATTTATAGAAATAATTATATTGTAATGTTAATTTTGATGTGAGTATTTAATAATTATTATTTTATTGTTATATTATAACAAAAACATATAATTGCAGTAATCCTATCATACTTTACAATAAAAAAATATATATTTAATAATAACCAAAATATAAATTATATATTTTTATTATTTAAATTATAACAATTAGTACTACAATAATCCTGTTCTACTGTAAAATAAAAAGTAAGTGTTTTAATTCTACTACTATTAATAATAATAGATATTAAATTTTATTTTATATTACAATAGTATTATTTCAATAGTTATGTTATTATGTTCTTATAATAATAAAATTCATATTTTGATTAATATTATTAATAAATACTGACTTTTATTCAATAAAAATTGCAATAACAGTTTTGATGGATTTTTACATTGTAATTTAAATAATACAATCATAATTAATATAATACATTTTTCTTTTATTTCTTTAATTGTTATAATTAAAAGTAAAATCAATATTTTGTTATTATTATATACTGACCTATTACAGTACAATATGATTATTGCATCAGTGTCCATTTTTAGTGATTTGTTTAATTTATATAATTAAATAAGTAAACTGAATATTTAGTTAATAATAAAGTGTCTGTTTTTTTTCAACAGATTTATAAACGCTTCTCATCACAAATGTGTGAAGATGGTTGAAGTGTGTTGTGTGTATGTTATGCGTGTTATAAGAGACTCAAACTCTGTTCATGCATCAAATAAATCTATTTGAAAACGCAGCATGTTTTTTACAATAAGCTTTGATTTGTTAAACTGTGAAGGTGTTTTTGGAGTAAATCAGCTGAGCGTCTGTGATAGTGAGATTTGTAGTTGTAGAGATTTTATCACATGTTTAGCAGCACATTTGAACTCACTGAGAAAAATCTGTTCAGATTCACAAACGTGTGGATTTACTTTTTCACCCACAAACACAACAGTTTCATCTTCTCAAACTCTTCAGTGCAGGAGCTCAAATCCTGTTCTGTGAATCACAAGTGAAGAAACTCATTCACTCATTCAGTTTTTTTGTGAAAATACATTGACACACCGCCTTACAGATAATAAAACAATCAGCTCTGAAGACATTAGAGGTGTTTCAGATCACGTGATCCTCACAGATAATAAAACAATCAGCTCTGAAGACATTAGAGGTGTTCGAGATCACGTGATTCTCACAGATGATAAAACAATCAGCTCTGAAGACAATAGGTGGGGTCAGCTTGAGTAGCCACTTGCAATCGGGGGCGGAGTTGAAAACAGACACGTCAAGCCGGACACTTTCTGCTCCTGTTAGTGACACTCACACGTTGTTTGCATACTTTATCACAGATGAAGTGAATTAAATGCAACATTTGTCAAGTACAAAGACGTTTCAGAAACATTTTCATGAGCAACAGAAACACTTTTTATATACTGCTTAATACAGCGCCATAATTTCAAGAATAAAGTTCAACATAATCATATACAATTTAAATACTAATAAAGTTGGGGATATGCTTTTATCAGTGTTGTATGATAAACGTGACTCAATAAAACAGTGTGACTACAGTTAAAAAGCTTTTACAGTTCTAAAAACACAGATTTGTGGCCATTATTGGAACTGAAAAGGTTAGAATAAACCCGTAACACACGTGATCATTGTCATGTGGCAAATTTGGCCAATCGTGAAACAGCTATGTCGTCATCAGCGCTCCTGCAGTCGCTCTGGAGAAACTGCGGCGGCTGAGTCAGCCGGCTGCTCTCGACACGCTTTCGTGGTGCTTTGATGCCACACGTGACAGTCATGTGGCATCGCCGCTGTCTCAAGTCGGACAAAATTTCTAACCAGCATGCACTGCTTCAAGTCAGATTGCGATCGGTTTGCGTGTCGCTGCATGAAATTGAACGTACGTATGAGAGGCGTTTCAGCTTATGTTTCAGATCACGTGATCCTCACAGATGATAAAACGATCAGCTCTGAAGACATTACCCGGCCGGCATTTCAAAGTTGATTCAGCGTTGAAACAACGTCAGGTACCAGGGTTGAATCAACGTTGAATTACCTTTTGATTTTGCAAATTGGATCATCGTTGATATTGTGACGTTGATTCAACGTTGAAATCGCGACATTATTTCACCATCTTACCTTCATCAGGGGTGAATTATGGTCGTTCTGTAGACGTTGGATTAACATTGAAGTAGGTGTTGATTTTGCAATGTGAAACAAGGTTGATAACACCAACGTTGTTTCACCGTCGTACCTTTCAACATGGGTGAAAACAACTGTACGTTCAATTAGAGCCTAGTTTGCATTTAGATCAACACTGTACATTATAAAGGTTAAAATCAAATGACTGGCAGCAATGGCTTTACAATCAACTTCAATAAACTACCACTTGCTCAAAACTGTTAAACAGCAGTTTTATTTTGGAAAGATACTGTATAAAACAAATTAAAATAATCCCAAACTTTAGCTTTCAGTGTTTGTGCATGGATGTATTGTTAAAAACCCGTAGAAGAACAATACAAATACAATAATATTTAAAGGTTTTTGTAAAATAATTTGCATATTTTGCACTGCACTTGCAAGAGAAACCCTTGTACTTTTATAACTGAAACCAGCTGATCTTTTATTTTGGTGGAGAAAAACTACAGTTTCTGTAAAAAACATGTTTTAATAATGTGTCTTATTAAAAGAGATGTGTACATTTGTGCAGTGCAAAAAAAATGTGTTGAACAGTTCGAGAATGGAACCTGCAACCAGGGGCGCCGTAAGGGGAGGGAAGTTTAGGAAGATTGCAAGGGCCTAACGTTATAGGGGGGAAAGCGATTTCTAATGAGGGGAGCCCCCGGGGACTGCGTGTTTCTTTTTTTACTGCAGTGAACGCTGTGGAATGTGATTTCTACGAGGGGGACCCTAAAATGTAGAACCAACAGCCTTGTGCATATAGTGTAGTTGTGCTTCGGGTGATCCTTGAAAGTGTCCCAGCTCTAGGTCCTTCTGACGCCGTCCCCTCCACTCTCTCCCACTTGTGGGCTTTCTGTACTGTCCTGTATAAATAGAAACAAAAACACCAAAAATAAATCCTCATAAAATATCAACTTTGACATAAAAAATTACATGAAATATTTTTAACTGAATGCAAAACAAATCACACAATATTTTCACTTAACAGTTCAATAACAAGTGGGGATGGAAACAAAGTGCACAACACTATTCATTAAATACTTATTTAATGCATTCAGATGAAAGTTTACAATATTAACAAATTATTCACAAGTAGTGTTTTCAGAGCCCCCAGTTACACTGTTTTAATCAGAACCCTAGCTATACAGTGTATTTGGTAAAACAAGTAAAATCAAATTGAGTACATTTTTATTAAACTAAGTAAAATCACAACCTATCACAAAAGGTCGATGAATCTCTCTACCGGAAGTGACAGTGCAATGTAGCAGATGAACAATTTCTTACCAATTTGCCAATAATAACCTGGATCCTTGATGACTCTACAAGGGGAAAGAAGAAATGGTTTTTACAAAAAAAAATCTTAAAAAAAAACAGGATTCATTTTATAACCATTTCTTTAAACCAGTGGTTTTAAGAAACATCAGGTAGGCTAAATAAGCTCTTTAAAGCTACAGAAATTTGTAAATGTTATTGAAATAAACAGACAGCCCACTTACCCATTTTTCGGATTTTGGAAGGTGTAGGTGTGTGAAAAAAGTTGAAATTGTTGTCGTGAAGACATTAGCCTGGTCTGTCGGCGGCGTAGTAGAAGTAGCTTATCAGTGATGACTGTGAATACGGCAGAAATGTTAGGAAAAATCCATTTAAGTTGTAAACAAACAGACGATAACAGCAATTACGCAATCAAACTTCTAGCAAAATGTGGTAGTTCTGTATGTTGTCTCTGGGTTAGCATCATCTGCGGTCCTCTGAGGGGTTGGCATCATCTCTTCTCAGGTGTTCTGGATCCAGACTGGAGCTTGTGTAAATCCTAGTTACCACGGGATATAAATCCTGTGGAAAAACAAAGAAACAAATAGAGACATAATTAGCGTAGCTAAAATTAATTATTTTAACCCAAGCTAAAGAATATTAATGTGCATTTGATCAGATATAACTGCAGTCCAAAATTATGAGATGCATTATTTGAATGCTTGGCCAAAGAGGTGTGTTTTTAATCTAGATTTAAACAGAGGAAGTGTGTAACTGAACCCCGAACATTATCAGGAAGGCTATTCCAGAGTTTGGGAGCCATATGTGAAAAAGCTCTACCTCCTTTAGTGGACTTTGCTATCCTAGGTACTATCAAAAGTCCAGCATTTTGTGACCTCAGGGAGCATGATGGATTGTAGCTGGTAGAAGACTAGTTAGGTACGCAGGAGCTAAATCATTAAGGGCCTTATAAGTAAGTAATAATATTTTGTAACTGATACGGAACTTAATAGGTAATATGATCATATTTTCTTGACCTGGTAAGGACTCTAGTTGTTGCACTTTGGACTACCTGTAGTTTGTTTATTGAGGATGCAGGACAAACCAGCTCGCAGTGCATTACAATAGTCCAGTCTAGAGGTCATGAATGCATGAACTAGCTTTTCTGTGTGTAAAGGTGACGATCTTTAGGGGCGGAACCAAAATTCGGGAAGTTTGGTTCCGCCCGGAAGTGTTTTCCGCCCGGACCGGAAAAAAAACAGAACACCGGAACTTCCGGTAGCGCCGTAAGAAGGAAAATCAGGGAATTCGATGCACCTGTGCCTAGTTAGGGACAGCAGTTGGTGATTGGAGGGTACGCTGGACAAGGCAGTACTTAAGGCCAAGTTATTTCACAGTCTGGGAGCTCTTTCTGGTGTGTGTGTGTGAAGCACTGTCTTGTGCCTGTCTTGTGCCTGTCTTGTGCCTGTCTTGTGCCTGTCTTGTGCCTGTCTTGTGCCTGTCTTGTGCCTGTCTTGTGCCTGTCTTGTGCCTGTCTTGTGCCTGTCTTGTGCCTGTCTTGTGCCTGTCTTGTGCCTGTCTTGTGTGCCTGTCTTGTGCCTGTCTTGTGCCTGTCTTGTGCCTGTCTTGTGCCTGTCTTGTGCCTGTCTTGTGCCTGTCTTGTGCCTGTCTTGTGCCTGTCTTGTGCCTGTCTTGTGCCTGTCTTGTGCCTGTCTTGTGCCTGTCTTGTGCCTGTCTTGTGCCTGTCTTGTGCCTGTCTTGTGCCTGTCTTGTGCCTGTCTTGTGCCTGTCTTGTGCTGGTCTCTTGTGCCTGTCTTGTGCCTGTCTTGTGCCTGTCTTGTGCCTGGTCTTTGTGCCTGTCTTGTGCCTGTCTTGTGCCTGTCTTGTGCCTGTCTTGTGCCTGTCTTGTGCCTGTCTTGTGCCTGTCTTGTGCCTGTCTTGTGCCGTCTTGTGCCTGTCTTGTGCCTGTCTTGTGCCTGTCTTGTGCCTGTCTTGTGCCTGTCTTGTGCCTGTCTTGTGCCTGTCTTGTGCCTGTCTTGTGCATGTCTTGTGCCTGTCTTGTGCCTGTCTCTTGTGCCTGTCTTGTGCCTGTCTTGTGCCTGTCTTGTGCCTGTCTTGTGCCTGTCTTGTGCCTGTCTTGTGCCTGTCTTGTGCCTGTCTTGTGCCTGTCTTGTGCCTGTCTTGTGCCTGTCTTGTGCCTGTCTTGTGCCTGTCTTGTGCCTGTCTTGTGCCTGTCTTGTTGCCTGTCTTGTGCCTGTCTTGTGCCTGTCCTGTGCCTGTCTTGTGCCTGTCTTGTGCCTGTCTTGTGCATGTCTTGTGCCTGTCTTGTGCCTGTCTTGTGCCTGTCTTGGTCGCCTGTCTTGTGCTGTCTTGTGCCTGTCTTGTGCCTGTCTTGTGCCTGTCTTGTGCCTGTCTTGTGCCTGTCTTGTGCCTGTCTTGTGCCTGTCTTGTGCCTGTCTTGTGCCTGTCTTGTGCCTGTCCTTGTGCCTGTCTTGTGCCTGTCTTGTGCCTGTCTTGTGCCTGTCTTGGTGCGCTGCTGGTGGCTGTCTAACGCTCTCTCTCCCTCAGGCTGGAATTGTATGATTGTGAAGACATCGCGAACCTTAAAGGTTGAGAAGTGAACTGATTATACGGCGAACTGAGACGACGTGAAAAAGGGATTGGAAGCGGCATTGATGTGAGTTACTAAGAGCCAGTTGAAAGTGCCCTGTATATTGACCTGGCGTTGTGTAGATCTCTCCAGGAGGAGGAGGGCGGCCCTACCCCTAATATAGCGTGGTGGGGAGAGCCGAAGGAATACTTATTGAAGTAGTCACAATGATGGACATCCCTAGCTAGGCCGCATATTCCATCGCCAGATCCAAACCAAGCGAAGTGAAGGAAGACGGGTTGTCCTTTTCGTACACTGAGTGTGGTGGGTGAGTCTTCGTGCTGTGAAAACTATAATTTTGACGTGGTGTTGTATATTGCTGTGGGCTGCTGTGTATTGCCGTGTGTCCTGTCAGATAAACCCCCCGCCTTCACGCACTTCGTCGCGGGAGGACAAGGAGACTGCTGGTCCTAGCCTAGTTCAGTACAGTATATGTTGTGAGCGTGCTTCAGATCTCCGGAGATAGCACGGTACGCTGTGTACCAGCCCAGAGGTGAAAGCCATCTAAAGCAGAGTATCTGTGCTTTGTGTCCAAGTTGATACCTGTGGAGAGGAAGGGAAAGAGAGAGTGAGTAACACAAGGTGAACCAGAGGGAACCTGTACTTACAGTACGCTGTGTTCAGCCCAGAGGTGAGAGCCATTCAAAGCAAACTAAACTGTGCTATTGTGCCCAAGTCGATATCTGTGGAGAGAAAAGGAGAGAGAGGGAATAACACGAGGAGGAATAGAGCGAACCCTGTACTTACAGTATGCTGTGTCCAGCCCAGAGGTGAAAGCCATTCAAAGCAAAACTAACTGTGCTATTGTGTCCAAGTTGATACCTGTGGAGAGAAAAGGAGAGAGAGTGGGTAACACGAGGAGAGGCCCGAGGAAACCTGTACTTACGCCGCTGCCTGTGGAGAAAGAGAAAAGCGAGTGAGCACCCAAGGAACGAACTGTGTGAACCAGTACTTACTGTGAGCTGCAATCAGCGAAGAGGTGAGAGCAAAACCAAGCCGAAATTAACTGTGCTTTTGTGTCCCAGCCGTTGCCTGTGGCAGACAGAGACGCCTTGGACGTTTTGGACAAAGAAAAGGCTTCCAGTAACGTTGGAGAGGCTTCTTCCTCGACCACCACCTCGTCCATTTTACCAACACCGAAAGTGTTCGGTCTAAACGCAACCCCGACTCGCGCCCACCATGCTGTTCAAGGTAAGTTACATTAATGTTAGAAAAACATTAAGTGCAATGTGTATTTTTCCTGTCAAAGTCAAGATAACGTTAAACTTAAATATGATGAGCGGATCCGCGTGCGAGTCACACAATGGCGAGCGCTAATGGAGCCAATGTTATGTATGTAAGGGATAATGTATAGTGAGGCGGTTGTTATAGCGAATACATCCCCGACAGGCTGCATCGGGACCCCTGTATTCGCTATACCGCCTCTCTATACAGATTATCCCGCTTATTACATGGCTACCAAATAAATCATTACTTTGACACAAAATATTGATTTAAAAAGAAGTTTATTGATTTAAAAACGATTGTATTGCTTCAGCTAAACAGAACTGCATCCATAGCAACGCAATTTTTTTTTCATGACAACGGTCTGTTATAACAGTTAACTTACTTCGCAGCGGTCTGTTATCAAGAAATAACAGTAGCAACGCAATTTTTTTTTCATGACAACGGTCTGTTATAAATATTACTTTCAAATTTAAAATCGTATAGTAGACCTATATATTCAAAACACGTAACGTTAGCCTATCTAATAAACAAAAGTCAAAACTTATTTTATTAAACTACTTATGAGTAGGCCTAAGCATAAGCTGTACTGTAGCAGTCATTTAGTATGAATATATAAATATATATTTTATTGGTTATCTATTTATAAATGCGCTCTTAATATAGTCTTAATGAAATGTAGAATATGATGGTATCTAAACACAAAACAATTTAGTTGTGATCAAATGATAGCTATGTAACTATGCTTTAACTGTGTCCCAATCTAGACGAGGTGTCCAGAGTCTTTGCGCCATATAGCCGACCTGCAGCCAAAAAGAGGCCAGCATCTCTGTGGTCAATCAAACCATCTAGTACCACCTCATACACACACAAGTTCTTTTGTATGAGTAGCAGAAAGGATGACGAAGTGCCCTCACTGTCGTATAAAGAAACACTGACAGCTGCTGGAATGGGGGAGCGTAAAATAGTATTCCCAGGTAAGTTTAATAAGCCACTTTTAAGCTCAAGTACCGTGTGTGTGTTCAGAAGACTTTGAATTAGTTTTTTTTTTTTACTTTAGACATTATAGATATTTTAAATATTGATGTATTACTTAACTTGCTATTGTTAGAATAAAGCCAGTTCATCTGGAAGTCTTAAAGTTAAACTGCAAACCTTATTCACCACTCAACCTTTGTACCTCTTTCTTTTAGATAAACTTTGCAGTGCTATGGACTTCTCAGCACAGTTGGTCCACCACTATCCCAAACTCAGGGATGGGGGTGGTTATGAACTGCTTCATATCGTCGGTTCGACCAGAAGCAAGGTGCTTGAGGTTCTGCCCTGCCCAAAAAACGGATATTCCCCCATGTACCTTCTCAGTGCTGAAGCAGGACTTGGCAAAGCCACTATCTACATTAGACCTCTGCAAAAAGATCTGTGTCTAGAACCAGTGAGTTTACTATAAATTCTATAATGACCCTTCCAGTTCAATTTTGATCATTTGATTTTTAAAATTAAGAGTAGGGGTCGACCGATTATCGGCGTGGCCGATTATCGGCGCCGATATTAAGCATTTTTATTGTTATCGGCATCGGCCATTTTCAAAACCGATTTGCCGATAAAACCATTTTATTTTGAAATGCGCGATCTGGCACTGATCCAGCCACCTCAGTCAGAACGCAAACACCGCTCTGTGGCCTAGACTAAGCCCCGCCCATCGTCCGTTTGATTTGTTGGGAGTCACGAGCCTGGCAAATCAATACGGGCTGCTGGCGCGGCTGGAAAATGTTCCGCTCTCACACCGAAAGCACAGGAGCTGCTTCAGTGATCATCATCACACATCAATAAGTTAATCTCTCGAAGGTAAGAATGCAGTAAACGTTCCTGAAGTTGCAATAAATCACTACACTGAAGTTGCAAAAAACACCTAAATATAATCGATTTATGATGACAAGCCCCGTTCAGTTATTATACCGTGAATTCCCGGTCAATGTCCGTCATTGCAGTGATATGCTTTAACGGATCATCACATCAGTGCTGAGATAGTGAAACTAAAACTTACTTCCATTCGGCCAGCTTAACGTTATATTGTGAATAGATTATCAACACGAATGAATGCACTCACGTCTGCTGCGGTTTTTTTTTTGTGTTGTTCACATAGCTTCACTGAACAGCGTCCGTTCCGTTAGGGCTCAAATAAATTGCGCATATTTGGAGAAATGTTGCTTTATTCTAACATGATTGCAAAATAATTTATCATACAGATTCAGAATTACCATTATGCAATTTTGAAGAGCTGAAAGGGCATCAAGCGCGAGCTCTGACGCGACGCGAGCTCCCTATTCCGGATTGAGTTTAGTTATCTCCGCGGCCGCGCTCTCTCATTTGACTAATAAACCAGGGTGCGATTTGCCGGGGGGGATGGGGGGATTTCCCCCCTTCTGGTCTATGCATCCCTGCCTCTGCTGAATAACTTTTATCCCCGGTGGGGATGAAAACATCATGCAAACCCGCTCTGACGTCCAGATCTGAATCAAATGATTCGCGATACGCGATCCGATTGAAGCGCATCGAAACAGTGAATCATTTTGCGACGCAATGGTTTAACTGATTCGGAGTTTCAAAAGAGCTCTGTTGTGTTCTTTGCTCGCTTTCTCGATGTAATTTGTTGTTTGAATAACCGTGGACATTAAATCATTACAATTAATAGGCCTAACGTAGGCTTACAATGTTTTTATTAAACTGAGAATCACACTAAATACAATTTCCGTCGTATTAAAAACATTTCATAAAATTTTTCAAAAGCATCCCCCCCTTTGTTTATTTCACAAATCGCACCCTGCTAATAACCCTATGCTAATAACATAAATTGTCAATAATCTCATTGCACGTTTTTCTGGATGACGCTATCCTGTATACTTCCTAGTTTGTATCGCCGTGATAAACAGTCAAAAAAACATTTTACACATCAAAAAAAAAAAAAAAAAAAAAACCACTATTACAATATGGGTTGTGTGTGATTTTAATGCAATTCTGGGTTGCAAATAAAATGCTAAATATAACACACACACACTCAATATATATATATATATATATATAGATATATAGATATATAGATATATATATAGATATATAGATAGATAGATAGATAGATAGATAGATAGAGAGAGAGAGATTACATTTATTTTCCATTATTTGTTCATTTGTTGCTGTTTAAATTTGCTTTAAGTTTTACTTTGTTTATAGGATGCTGCTGATGGATGCAAGTTTTACTTAGTTTACAGAATGCTGCTGATGGATGCTCCCAGCACTTTTTATGTTTGTTGTTATTATTAATATAAATGTTGTTATTATGAACAGTTATCAGAATTAAAGATGTGTTAAAATAATTTAAAGAGAGTCTTTGTCAGAGGCCTTTTTATTCTTAATTTTGACATTAATTTTCATTTTTACACAAGACACATATCGGTTCAAAATATCGGTTATCGTTCTCCTTGATCTGTAATAATCGGTATCGGCATCGGCCCTGAAAAATGCATATCGGTCGATCCCTAATTAAGAGTAGGATTACCTGTTGGGTAATGTAGGTGCTTAGCAAAATAGCAATATGATGCTAGATTGCGAAATTTGTTCTGATGAAAAGAGGTAGTCTCGGTCCGGACCAAACTGAACCATGGTTCAGTTCATTTATGGTATGAAAGCACTTTTTGGATGGTTTGGATTTTCAGATTATTTATAGGAAGTTCGGCGGTTGCTGTGTAAATTATAAATCTCCCATGACAGCTCATCTTTTCAAACAGACGGCCACTATAGAAGCTCACTGCCACCCATCTCTTTGGTCTCTCCTCAAACAGAGGTGCTTAAGGATTGCTTGCTGTCTTCTCCTCCTTTCCTGTCGGCGACGTTATAATGTTCGCACAATGGGGACGTTTAATTGTGAATTTGAACTAGCCTTCAGTTTAGTTGGTGCTGCAGGTAGTAATGCCATATTAATAACAATATAGTGGCAAATATGCATATGTAAATGTTTTATTCATCCATTCTTATCAAAGCTCCTTGCTAAACTGTTTAATAAACCAAATAATGTCAATTATAGGGAGACGCAGCCCACATATATGATGACAACAGGACGCAAGTATTTAATGTAAAGTTCTTTAGTGCGGTCACAGAATTGCAGTGTGATACCAAACCAAAACTAACCGAATGTATCAAAACATTAACTTTGGTTCGGACCTTGGTGCGGACTTTCAGGTGTGAAAGCCCCCTTATGCACAATCTGAAAGAATGCAATGTTTCCTTTAATAATCACAGTGTGTCTGTTATGATCGTTGTTTGATGAGTATGTTAACTTTACATTTCAATTCCATGTTTATTTCTTTGTTTGTTTGTTTTAACTTCTTATTACTTCTAGGTATGGGGGAGTTCTGGTGATGAAAATGATGGACCAATGGTTGAGTGCATGTATTGCCACAACAGTTTCAAACATTCCAATATGCAGGATCACGTAGACATTTGTACAAGGTATGTTATATTGAAATTATTTATCAATTAAATCAAAATTCGAGCCTCTTTAAATGTGTATTGTTCATCTCTTCTTAAATTTCAGAGATTTTGGCAACACAGAAACTCCCACAGTACAAGCTGAGGCTGACAACCATGGAAAGATGGACACAACAGAAAGACAGGCAACACTAGAGGGCAGTGGTCATAGACACACACAAAATGAGACTGACATGTACAGGCAGACGCAGATTGAAAGCAGCCAACACTATGAGAGACAGACTGATAGATGGCCACAAACCGACAGTGACCACCACAGACTCCAAAGGCAATCGAGACAGAGAGAAGAACAGCCATCAACCAGCAGTAACAATGGTTCAGTCAACATCTTTCAATCTCCTGAAAAAAGTCATAATGCCGGTATGTTTAAGAGCTTTTCTTATAGTTGACCCTTTTTCCTTCTCCAAAGTGTTGATATGGTCTTATACAGTATATTGCCTTGCTAATAACTTCAGTGATTGATCTTGGAGGTTAAGAGCATTGTCTAAAGCCTCGAATATACTCGGGAGAAAACGCGGACAAGGACCGCTGCGAACATGGACTACTTCTGTTCATACTCCCTTCTGCAGTCAGCATGGCGGACACGTTCCACACATGCACAGTAGATCAGTTGGTGCCCTGGTAGCGCTAGTTGCCGTGTGGACCTGGCGCGGTCACAAAAAAGGAGAGGCACGTGGACCCTACGCGTACCCTCTCTGATGGCGATTTTGTATAATCATTGCATAAGGGCATACTCACACTAGGCCCGGTTGCCTTGTACTGTGCCCGAGCACAATTGTCCCCACTGGCCTGTGCTCACACTGCTCCTAACAATCCGAGCCGTATGTTTACATCATACCATATATTGATTTGTTTGTGGCAGCCCGCTCAACCACTGATATAATAATACTAATAATAATTATTATTAAATTTATAATAACTGACTGTTTTTTTTTTCTCTCTAATATCATTTTCAGAATGGAAAGCAGAAAAAAAAGGATCCAGAAAAGGCAGCTGAGACTTACAGAAGGGATTTACTGCAACAATCAGAAACATACAGGAGTCTGAAATATGTAATGGATATGCATGAGAGCCCAGAGGAGAAAGAGCGTGCAGTTGTGGTTTTCTACAAGCAGAATAACATCAACTGGGCCAGTCCATTATGTGTGTTTTTGAAAGGTACTATTCAGTGTTTCCAACAGAATTGGATAGTATAAGTGATTATATAGTTTTATTAAATAATATAGTATATAAGGTGTTCCGCTGATATTTCATTGTTTTCACTGAGATTTTAGCTCTGTTTTTCTAAATTAATGACACATCAAAAACCCCAGAAAGCTTAGCCTAGAAATCTAGACGCACCCTAGCGGCAGCCAACTGTATTTTGCAGCCAGGGTTTAGTCTACCAACTCTCCGTTGACTTTCGAGCTGGACAAACCTAAATTGTGTCGGGCCAATCACATTGTGAATTCAGTAGGCGGGGCGGGCTTAGCATAATGACGACAAATTCCCTGCTACTTGAAAACAAAGAATGGATGATGACGAACAGTGGTCTTTTGAATCGGCTTTGGCTGCAACTCTAGAGGACTTGGATTTAAGCTTTTTTTTTTTTTTGAGAAAAGCAAAGAACGCCACTTAAGTCATTCTTAAAACAGGAAGATGTGTTCGTAGTTTTGCCGGCCAGATATGGCAAAAGTTGAATCTATCAACTGACATTAGCTCCGCTGTTGGGAAAATGCTCTGGTTGGTTGAAGCAATGAAGCGCTGTCCTATTGCGTGCAGAGAGAATTTGAGTTTTTTTTTTTTCACAAAAAATGGCCAAATCCACAGAATACAAATTTACTCAAAACCTGTGGTAATGGCAGTATAAAGGGTTGTGGTTACTGCTTTGTTACAGATGTCAGTAAGTGGCATATTCATTCAAGCACAAATGATTTGTAATACTTGTAATGTATTCATTCCAAAAAATAATGTACTACATCTCTCAACTCATGTTACAGGTGATCCCGCAGTGGGAGATGGAGTGAACAGGTTCTTTTTCACATTTGGGATTTCAAAACTCCAGTCTGGATTCAGTTTTGGCCTAGGTATATAATGTATTTTTGGTTGTGTTACTATGTGTTTCCGAATAAAATACAATATATTTACTTTTTTTTTTTTTTAAGATGACACCAACAAAAGTTTGCTCTTTGTTGGTGAGGAAGACCACCTGGTTCCTTCCACCTCTACTTTCCTGCTGGAAGGCGGTATCTTTCATGTTGCTGGACGGATTATTGGGCACTCCTTTTTAAATGGGGGACCAAGGCTGACTGGATTAAGCCAAGCCATTTTGGACTTAATTTCTGGAAAAGAAGACACAAACCAGCTTGCAGCTCAAGACAGCCCAGACATTGATGTGAGGGAAGTTGTCACTCTGGTATGTCTTTCTGTTGTTGTTTGTTATTATTTATTTATGGGAATGCCATATCATTAGTTAAAGGGTTAGTTCACCCAAAAATGAAATTTCTGTCAGTAATTACTCACCCTCATGTTGTTCTAACCCCGTAAGACCTCCGTTCATTTTCGAAATTCATATTGGATATATTTATGATGAAATCTGTGTGCTGGATCACTTCTCCATAGGCTTCCAGGTGACTGAAACTTGCCGGCCCAGAAAACGTATTAAAGACATCGTTAAAACAGTCCAAGTGACTCCAGTTGTTCAACCGTAAGGGATGAAAGGGATATTGGAATAAATTCATTATTTTTGTTTGTTTTTGGCGCACAAAAAGTATTCTAGTCGCTTGAGTCAACTTACGGTTGAGCCACTGGAGTCACTTGATGCACAATGTATGTAGCCTACTGTATAATGTATATCAAATATTAGCCAACTAAATTTTCATTTGACATCATAATATGTAACCTCTTTATTTTTGGACATACTTGGTCCTTACCTGTTGCATTATTAGATGCCAGGAAAGGGGCCCCCTTTCTTTGGAATCCTCAGGATTTCTTCCCTTTTGTCTCTTTTCCCTTGTTTTTCTGTGAATTTTTATTTTAATTTTTTTTTTGGCTGATGTTTGACTTGATGCGACTGTATCAAGTAATTGTTTGGATAAGCAGCTGTTTTAACAATCGCATATTTCAATTGTACATTGAACAGCTTACCAGCAAGGACCCCTTGAGCCCAGCTGATAAACACAATGTTGCCGAGATGTGTGTGGCTTGGGATCTGCCCACTGTTGTTAATGACACCAACAGGAACTGGCTTGCAGAAAAGATCCTTCACCATTCTGTAAGTAACATACTTTCTTAAGGTGCTTTCAGACCAAAAGTAAAGTGAGCATTGGGGGTGGTGCGTTTACTGTTTTGCCTTTTGCCCCCCTTTTGCCTTCAAACTGCATCAGTTTTTCTAGGTTCACTTGCACAAGGTTTTTGAAGGCTGACCTACTTTTCCAAACATGTTGGTAAACTACCCACTGTTCTTCTGTGGATTTTCGCAGCTTCAATTGCTTCTCTATCTTCATGTAATCAGACATACTTGATGATGTTAAGATCAGGGCTCTGTGGGGGCCATACCATCACTTCCAGGACACAATGTTCTTCTTTAAACTAAAGATGTGAATGACTATATTAGATGATATATATATATATATATTATATAATGTCTTTCGCTGTATGTTTGGGGTTGTTGTCATGCTGCTGAAAGCTAAAAGATCACTGACTTGGTGTAAGTGTACTTAGAAGAAGCTGTCTTGAAGACAAAGGATGGTCATGCCAAATACTCTTGTGATTTAGATTTTGTTTCTGTTCACTGACTTTGCATTTTAATTGATAAATATAATCTATTAACATGTCTATTTTTGAAATCATTCTTACTTTACAGCAGGTTTAATTTCTAAATGTCAAAGTCAAACTACATTTTTAGTCAGAGTTGAATTTGGATAATCCTTTTCAGGTGATTACTCGAAGGATCCGTCAGATCAAGCAGCTGAAAAAAGGCCTGAAAGACACTGGCGTTATGCAACTTCTTAAGGAAAAACCAGAGACTGCTGCAGTTCTTTTCCCCCGTTCATCAAGCCTGGTGGTCATGCCAGAGGTACAGTGTCTACATTATTAATCCTATGACATTCATTCAAGATGTTTGGTAGTATCACACAAGATATAGTATTTCAGGTTGAGAGTTTATATGGCATCCATTATGATGGTTTTGTATCTACCTTCAGATTTACCTAGATGAATCTTGAACGAGTCATTTGGCCTTCAAATGATAGCTCTGACAGTGAGCAGGAGTGCAACATTGAACAGCAGTGCTCTGCTCTTGCATTTTTCCGACAGTACGTGGAAAATGGTGAGTTAAGTAATAACTTGTCACGTAAGAAATACTGGTAGGCTTGCTTCCATACTGCTACACATGAACCTGAATTTCCATAGTTTAAAATGTAACTTGACATATTTTATGCCCAACAAAGATCATCTATCCATTCTATGGCGGCATTTTAATGCCAATAATAACCGAGCACACAACTGATGCTTGCGCGCGCGGTAAATCACTTCTGCGAGAGGAAAACTAAATCGGACGCGAGGAAACGGGAGCCCGCGAGCGCATTTCAAACTCTCGCGCGCGCGTGACATGTCCTCTGTGCATGATCATTCCCCACATCCTCGCGCTCGATCTTCTCACCTGTGCTCGCGCGAACAGTTTTATTTTTGTCAGTCGTGGGGCGGGGCTTGCTGTTGTTATCTCAAATGTCATTGGTTATTCCCCTTTTCCTGAAGTCAGTATTGGACGCTTGTTAGAAGATGATTAATAATTCACTTGACTTGACACATGGCTTCATCAGTGGACCAGATACATGTGAGTTATCATTTCATTTGCTTGTTTTATTTATTTTTGTCTTTATTTAATGTAATTTAATGCATTGTTCATAGAGTAGATCTTTTCTAGATACTTGATTAACTGGAAGTCTTCTGATTATTAGTGACTGCCCTGCTGAAAAAAACAATAGAAACCATTACAGAAATTCTAATGGTTTCCATTACAAAACCATTACAAACCATCAGCAATTAACCACTTAAAACCATTACCAAATGGTTTCCATTACGTAGTGTGTTTTTGGGCATATTCCATTAGGATTTATTGGTTTATATAGGTTTCCATTACAAATTTGTATTGGTCACGATTTGCACATAATGGTTTCCATCACAGTTTTGTAATGGTTCTGATGGTTCCATTACAAGTTTCTATTGGTCTTTATTTGCCACATATTTAATGGTTTCCATCACAGGTTTTGTAATGGTTCTGATGGTTCCATTACAAGTTTCTATTGGTCTTTATTTGCACATATTTAATGGTTTCCATCACAGTTTTGTAATGGTTCTGATGGGTTCCATTACAAGTTTCTATTGGTCTTTATTTGCACATATTTAATGGTTTCCATCACAGTTTTGTAATGGGTTCTGATGGTTCCATTACAAGTTTCTATTGGTCTTTATTTGCACATATTTAATGGTTTCCATCACAGTTTTGTAATGGTTCTGATGGTTCCATTACAAATTTGTATTGGTCTTTATTTGCACATTTAATGGTTTCAATCACATTTTTGTAATGGTTCTGATGGTTCCATTACAAGTTTCTATTGGTTTTTATTTGCACATATTTAATGGTTTCCGTTGCAGTTTTGTATTGGTTCTGATTTGAATATTTGCCTGATAGCTGGTAATTAGGCCATTGATTGATTAATTAAATAATTTAAATTATTAATACAACTATACACAGGTTTTGTCAAGAATAGCATTTTTATTTAAACTACATACCAACCTTTCAATAGCAAACAGTTCATGTTGTTTTGCAAGAATTAAGAATATGCACCTAAAATCAAAAAATTATACACAGAATACGCAACATAGCTGGAATTAACACAAAACCTTGACATTACATTTTTTTAAAATTATTGTTATTCATTAATGCATTATAGAAATACAGGAACTATGAACTGCATTTGTAGCTTCATTGTTGGTGTTTTAGACCTGCAAAAGAGAAGGAAAATTCATTAGGACAATGTACCACTTAAACCACATTACCAGTATGTGAGATTATCCATACATATATTTATATGGCAATCTCAAAAAAAATTGCAAAAACTTAGTTGTTGACAAAACATCATCATGTTTAAATTTGTCCAACACTTTGGGGCACTTTGAGCAGATTCAAATTCTTGACAGATGTGAACTTTTGTCCATTACACATTTTATTTTCATGAATAAAACAACCAGTTTGTTTTGTTCAGCATCATGTTTAGGAGTATGGAAATGTAAAGCCAATGTTCCTACAGTAACAGACCAAAGTAAAACACTCTAGAACATATTTTAAAACAAATACACTTTAGAATAAGGTTCCATTAGTAAATGTTAGTTATTCCATGGTCTGTCTGAATACTGGATTCCTCTTGGAATACAGGTTCCAGGTCCAGTTTTGACAATCACTGTTCCATACTCATGCGCTGCTAATTTAATAGATGCATATATATATTTTTGCTGTTTTTGAAGTAATTAAATTGTTTGTAGAGAGAGACACAGCAGACTGTCTTTATATTTTCTTCTTGTTATTTCTTCTTTTCTGTTGTCATTAATTATTGTCCGCTGTGTTTGAATATCTCAATGGTTTAGGTGTAGTTCAGTGTTGTTTGTTGTTATGAGTGAATGAATAAATGTGTCCCTGCAGCACAAAAGCAGTCATAAGTAGCACAGGTATATTTGTAGCAATAGACAACAATACACTGTATGGGTCAAAATTATTGATTTTTTTTCATGCCAAAAATCATTAGGATTTTAAGTAAAGATCATGTTCCATTAATATATTTTGTAAATTTCCTACCATAAATGTATCAAAACTTTTTGATTAATAAAATTGCTTTGGACTTTAAATATTTTTCGCAATATTTAGATTTTTTTGCTCCCTCAGATTCCAGATTTTCAAATAGTTGTATCTCAGACAAATATTGCCCTCCTAACAAACCATACATCAATGGAAAACTTAATTATGAATATTATTGATATAAAAATCTAAATTTTTGGTCCAGGGTCACAAATAGGCTTGAATAATTACATTGTCTACTTTTTTATGGTACATAGTCTATTCACTTCAAATCATATAAGAGGTTGTAGTAATTACATTCAAATATGGATATGTAAATACTTACCACTGACAGTTTTATCTGGTTTATGTCATTGATCTTCTCAGCAGCCAGGTATTTCCGTACACTTAGGAGGCGCTTTTTTCCTCTGAGGTGTGGCCTCTTTTCTTCAGCTTCTGAGACAGACACTCTTGTTTCAAACACACACACACACACACACACACACACACACACACACACACACACACACACACACACACACACACACATAAACAAAAATTTAAATTCAAGAACTGATGGACTAATCTCAGACTTTAAATCTGACCACTCTCAAGTGGAAATTAAGTAGCATATGTGACCTGTGCTGGCAAAATAAGTCACAATGAGCAAAAATTAGTTGAGTTTTTTTTTTATTATTCTCATTAATAGTCCTTCAAAATGATGTATAATTTGTTGAAATCTGACAAAAATTACTGACCTACACCCGTTTTGAAGTTGAAAGAGTTGGCAAAGTCAATTTTTAGAAAAATCAGGTTAAAGTTTTCTAAAGGTTCCAAAGCAAAATCACCAGAGCAACATTGCATCTCTTCCTGCAGTTCTTTTCTTAATAATAATTCACTATTTTTATTTTAACATCTGAACAAAAGCATTCAAGTAAGAAAAACAAATAATCAAATGTAAAATCCCTTTATTGTGTTCATTACAAATAAAGTAATTATAAAAACTATAAAAGCAAAGATCAGTGATTGACTGTCATTCTGTGTATATTTATCAGGATATATATAATTGTAATTTGAATGTCGGATTGAAATGAACACTGTTATTAGAGTAGTTAATTGTTAGTATAAGTGCAGCTAATAATAATAATAATAATAAAAATGTTTAAGTAAAATAAAAAATAATAAAAAGTTAATTAGCATGTTTTTGTGTTTTAATAAGAGGTCTAACACTGTGTCTACACTGGACGGCACAACAAAATACAACAGAGCCTATTATAATCAGTAATGCTTTCTACACTGGATGTGGCATGACACGACAAATCACCGACCGTAAACTGATGCCTCTTTCTATTTATGATGTACTGACACAAACTTTGAATGATTTTTTACAGTCACTTTTGTGCGTCCAGTGTAGACACGGTGTGAGAGTGTGTAGCTTGGAGTTAGAGAATGGGAATCTACTTCATTGTGCATTGCATTCTGTATACAATACAAATCACCAAAGGAAAAAATTACTATTTACATTAATATTTTTAACAGCTTCTTGCACTTTATTAGAATGGACTAATATTTGAATCCCTTGTGTTATTAAAGTTTGTGGTCAGTTTTTTATGTTTCTGAAATAAGTCTCATGTTCACCAAGAAAAATGCATTTACTTGATCATAAATAAAAACACTAATGTTGTGAAATAGTACAATTTCAAATAACTGCTTTCTATGTGAATATATTGTAAAATGTAATTTATTCTTTTTTTCACAAAGCATGATTTCTGAAGGATTATGTGACACTGGAGACTGGAGTAATGATGCTGAAAATTCAGCTTTGATCACTTTTTAAAACATACTGAAATAGAAAATAGTTATTAAAAAATGGTAATTTCACAATATTACTATTTAACTGTATTTTAATCAAATAAATGCAGCAGTGGTGAGCATAAAATATTTATTTTTACAAATTTGACCCTTACATTTTTTGAATGGTAGTGTATGTTTTGAGGAATTGCTTACTTTTCATGGTTCATAGTGTCTAAAAATGTTCTTCGACAGGAGATATGACTCTAGAGCACAGCCATCAGCATGGAAGAACCTAGGAACATAAGCATACTGTCACAGAGACAACAATATTTATTATACAATGACAGGTTTAGTATAAATAAACTATAGCAGAGGTGAAATGCAGAAAATAAAAATAATAATTTACAGAATATATATATATATATATATAAAAAAGACAAACATTTTAGTTTTACCAATTTAGTAATGCTCCTACAGCGTGGACATCAAAATAACTAACATGCAAACAAACACATTTTCACACACACACACACACAGAGAGAGAGAGAGAGAGAGAGACACACACACACACATATATATATAAATGAAAACACACACACACACACACACACACACACACACACACACACATGTAGCACATTCAACATGATATATATGTGTGTGTGTGTGTGTGTGTGTGTGTGTGTGTGTGTGTGTGTGTGTGTGTGTGTGTTTTTTCATTTTCTCCCTTCAGAAATTTTAAAATCAGGAACTTCTCCTGTGTCATAGAGGGTTTTTTTCTGGCACTTCTGAAATAACATAAATAAGTGGTATTTATGAGTTTGTGTGTTTACCATGAAAGATCAAAACCTGAAGGTTTCAGCCCATTGTAAGTGATGTAACGTTAACTGTACAATGCATACTTTTAGGTTAAATTAATTAGTGTAACAGACTTTATTTGATTGTTATATGGCACTAATTCTGGATGTATGGACGCTCTTTATGTGTGTGTGTGTGTGTAATGCGTTTATCCCCTCGGGGCTTGCCGTAGATAGGCAATGGGCATGCGCACTTTCTGCGCTAGAGTGTCGCGGGTTTTTGGAGTTCTCCCTGAAGTGTGACGAATAATAAAAAGTCCAGAAGAGTTCAGACTCTCTCTCGTTTTATTGTTTTCTTATTACTAAGTGTTTAGGCGGACCCCGCACGAACGCTCGGTCACATTGGTGGCAGCGGTTTTGTTTTGTTTTGTTCACATTTACGTGGTTCAGTGTTACGGCGAGTGTTTAACTAGTTAGTTTATAGTCAAAAGTTCTTAGTGGGGTTAGCACGCGCGGGTTCAACTTTGTCGCGCCCATCATGTGGTGTAAAGAAGAGGATGATTTATATTCGAGACGGAACCGCGACAAGATTAACAGACACGTGAGAATTGAGTTACCGCCGCCATTCTCCGGTGACGAGAAGCAGAGCTTTCTATGTTGGGCACGGCAGTTCGAGGTCGCGGTCAGAGCGCTAACAGAGGGAGACGGCGCTGCGTCCTATAATTATGAACTGGCGCGGATTCTACCAACACGGCTAAGCAACGCAGCATTTCTTTTGTGGGACAGCCTTTCTCATACTGTCCAGGCTGATTATACAGCGACCAAAGAACGACTCAAGGAGGCTTTTGGACAGCGGCAGTTCATGGATCGCTTCAGAGCCAGCCTATCAGCTCGCCCTCGGTGTGAAAACGCTGGAGACGCAATAAAGACTGATTACAAGACTGTTAATGTTGCAGGAAATACTAATGATGGAGGAGCGGTGGCTGCTGTTTATTCTGTGACTGATAATGGAGGCCTGCACAGAGCTATGGATCGATTGACTGAGGAAATGAGGGATATGAGAATGGAATTGAGGCACTTGGGCGATGAAAATCAAAAACTAAAGGTCAGAGTGAGTTCTAGAGCAATGGACGACTGGGATGGAGGTCACTCTCAGTTTAATGGAAGGTGCCAGTGTGTCTGCGGGGGTCGAGGATGCCAGTCACGTGTCTTTGATGGCGCTCGGAGAGGCCGCTCACCTGAGAGGAAATTCCAGCACTGTGACGAGCGTACATCAGGTATGGACGTGCGTAGTTATAAAGACTCACACTCTCCTTTGTCTCCTGTGAGACGCAGCCCCAGCCCCGGTTCTCGCAGATGGAATGGCTATGAGGATGATTCGAGAAAGCGGGGAGTGCGTTTCATGTCACCTAGCAGAGAGGAGCGCCGCTACCAGCCAGCCGAAAACGGACTGTAGCTGATGTTGCGGCCCAAACACCAGCTATGTTTCCTATGGGCCCCTCAAATTGACAATGTCGACGACTGTAATTCTGTATCAAAAGACGATGATTTAAGTTTGGACGCTGGCCAGGAGCTGTTAGTATCATATGTGAAAGGAGTGATTGAAGGCATGGAGGTTCAAATGTTAGTCGACTCTGGTTCCAGTGTGTCGCTTATGAGTGCAGATTTTCGTTTGTCAATTCCAACACTTCGCAATTGCCCGCTGAGAAAGGACTATGTGTCAGCCCATGCAGTGAATGGACAAATGCTAGATACGCTGGGCACCATCACTGTAACATTCCAGCTGGGAACTGAGTCATGGCAGCATGTATTTCATGTGCTGAGAGAGACCACACAGACTGTGTTGCTGGGCTGGGACTTTCTGTTAAAAAATCATGCCTTACTGGACCTCAGTCATGCTAAGCTCCAACTGTGGGACATCACGGTTCCTCTACTAACCAGCAAAGACTTTGTTCCGACATGCTGCAATGTGTCACTGGCAACCACTATAAATGTGCCACCTCTCAGCGAGTCAGTGGTGCCAGTTAAAGTGTGTCTACCTAACGCAGCTCATGCAGCAAGTGACTTTGTTGGATACCTAGAACCCAATGTGGCAGATTCTTCCAGCCTAATAGTAGCTCACACACTGTCTGGAGTTCACAATGGACTGACAAAGGCTCGGATTTTGAATCCTACAGGACATGACATATTATTAAAAACAAGGGATGCACCTGGGTGAGTTATACTCCGTTGATGAGTCTGATGTTCGGCTATTTCATGCCCCAGTTGATGTAGCTGCTGTGACTTCTTCCACAGCTGCGCCTCCTGTATCATGGGACGAGTATGTGAAGCATGTGGCATTTGCTTATAATACAACGACTCACTCCAGCACTCGTTTCACACATTTCTTCTTGACCCACGGTCGGGAAGCACGTGTTCCCACTGATGTGCTGTTACCTTCTCGTGCTCTTGACTCTCAGTTGTCAGTATCTCATGCTGAGTTTGTTTCCTCATTGCTGACAAAACTGAACTCTGCCTTTAGCAGTGCACGGATGCACAGTGAGGCAGCCCATGACCGTCAAAAACTGTACCATGATGTTGGCTTGCGTCACCGGCCTTATGATGTAGGTGCCATGGTGTGGCTCCACAACCCGGTGGAGAGTCGCATGAAGCTGGCACCCCATTGGACGGGACCTTATAAAATTGTGCAAGTCATGGACTCATGTGGTGAGCTGGGACTGACTTATCGGATTGTAAATCCTTTTGATGCTGGTAAGAGAGCACAGGTAGTGCATTATAATAGGGTGCGGCCATACACATTACCTGTTTCTTCCTTGTCACAGATTCGGACACTGTCCGATGTTCCAGACTCGCAGTCTGAGTCAATTCCCCTGGGGTCTGAAGTTTCTGGTGAAGCAAAGTTTGTTTCTCCCCAGAAAGATCTGAGTACTTTGTCTGACTCACAGTGTTCGGTTAAGGAGTCTGAGCCAAGTGTTAGTAAGACTGGGAGAGTTCGTAGACCTCCTGGTCATTTAAAGGATTTTGTTCTGTATTGAAATAACTCTGCCTCTTGTGTATGGGAAGGGGTTAGTAAGAATTTGTTGTATTGCTGTGCCTCTTGTTCTATGCAAAAAAAAAAAAAAAAAAAAACTTTGAAAATTGAGGGAAAGTTACCTGTAAATTAAAAGAGAAAAAAAATGGTAAGAGAAATGAGTTAGAACAAAAGATAAATATATAAAGGGGTAATGTTGTGTTCTTTTCATTGGCTTGTTGCCATCATGTTAAAAAGGTGCTCTGTGTTTTGTTTAGTGTCTTATTGTACACAGATGTTTATTGTTTCTGACTGTTATTCTGGCACATAAACGGGGACGTTTATTTTGTAAGGGGGGGACGTATGTAACAGACTTATTTGATTCTGTTATATGGCACTAATTCTGGATGTATGGACGCTCTTTATATGTGTGTGTGTGTAATGCGTTTATCCCCTCGGGGCTTGCCGTAGATAGGCAATGGGCATGCGCACTTTCTGCGCTAGAGTGTCGCGGGTTTTTGGAGTTCTCCCTGAAGTGTGACGAATAATAAAAAGTCCAGAAGAGTTCAGACTCTCTCGTTTTATTGTTTTCTTATTACTAAGTGTTTAGGCGGACCCCGCACGAACGCTCGGTCACATTAGCTTACTTCCATTCATCCGTTGATATGTATATATATAGAGAGAGAGAGAGAGAGAGAGAGAGAGAGCTCATCTACACACAAGGTGACAATAAAAGCCCAAACTTAATAAATAAGAGCTCAAGTTTATCGTTACCTCTTGTAGTTAGCCTCACGGTTGAGATGCTAACGGACTTTTTCTGACGACACTAAACCATTTCTATAAAGTAAATATTAAACGGAAGCGTATCATTTACATGAAATAAAGTGTCAGAAACACTTTAATGTACTATTTGTGTAATTATATATATATATAGACGAAACTTACCTAAAAAATAGTGAAAACCACATTGAGAGTCAGCGTTCAGCTGCTTGACGGTTGGGCTGCCGCCTCGTTTCCATGGTGACGTCCTACGCTCCAGTTCAGCGCGCGCGCCCATTACAGCACGTAGAAGTCACGCAGAATTTCACTGTTATTTCAACATTTATTTTTGGCCTAAATTTGGTCCAAATCAGATGGACCAAACAAAACCTAATATTAAACATAGATTTTGGGGCTATATTTGAACCAAATCAGACAGACAAAAAAAAGACCATTGCTGATTTTAGGGCAAAATTTTGACCAAATCCGACGAACCAAGCAGAGACCAACTTTCAACGTCAATTTTTGATCTAAAAGAAGGCCATGACGGGCCGAGTTGATTTAGCCAAAAAACCAAAAAACAAAACCATGTCCAAATGACGTCTGGTGCTGGTTGGGTACCAGCATAATTTTCCAAAGGTGTTCTATTGGTCCTTAACGGTATCCAATAGACAATACATGCCACCAATAAAAGAAAGCAAATTACAAATAGAGACCCATAGGGACCATTACAATAAAACCAACAGAATTCCCATTAGAACCACTAAAACCCTTACGAATTCTGTAATGGTTTCTATTGTTTGTGTGTTCATTTATTTTTTATTTTTTTTTTGCAGCAGTATACCAACTAAGACCATTACAGTTTTCCAAAGAAACCACTTAATTTATTGGAGTCATAATGGTTTCTACTGGTGTCCAGTAGATACCACCAGAAGTTTCCAAAGGTGTTCTATTGGTCCTTAATGGTATCCAATAGACAATACATGCCACCAACAGAAGAAAGCAAATTACCAATAGAGACCAATAGAGACCATTACAGTGTCCATTAAAACCATTAGAATTCCCATTAGAACCATTAAAACCATTACATATTCTGTAATGGTTTCTATTGTTTTTTTCAGCAGGGTGCAGTAATGTGATAACACATATGAACCCTTTTTGTATTAAAATGCCGCCATACCATTCAGATAGTTTTTGTAACCCAGGTTAAAATCTGTTAAAATATATATTAAATGTTTGTATATTGGTTCTGCTGTTCTGCTGTCCCCGTCCCTTTAAATTGCCTTTGTGGAGTACGTGCCCTGTGACTTCACGTAACCCCAGTCAATTGACTGTGCTTGGCCAATCACGTAATTGAGCACAGGTGTTTAATCAGACTGTGGCGTCTTCCTCATTCAGAGGTGTGGGGAAGCTGATCGACAGGTGGTTCGAAACGTTCCAACGTGACCACGCCGAGCAGAGGTCGAAGGGAGGATTCACGTTGCGGGCAGACGCAAAGTGAGAATCGACGATCGGTGGGAAATTTGGAAAACGGATTATTATATTTATCGGGATCTTAAGGCGGTGGGGCACGACTGTTCCGTGAATGGATCAGAGGTAGGTGGGGGGGAAATAGATAATATGGAAGGGAGAGGTGAAGAAAGGGGAGGGTTGGGGAGGGGACAGGAGAGTGATAAACATGATAAGAGAAATAAAAGGATAAGGAGTGATAGTGTTTGAGGATTCTGAATGGGATGAAGAAAACCAGGAAACTTCTCAAGAAAGGAGGAGAGAGATTTATGATGTTGTAATACGGTTTAATGAAAAGAATCAGGGGATTATGAAGAAGGTTAGCCCGTTTGTGCTAACAACAACACTAGCAAACAAGATAGGGGAGATTGAGTTTGCAAAAATCCTTAATGATGGGAATTTATTGGTAAGATGTGCTGATGATGGGCAAATGAAAAAAGCCCTAAACATCAAGGATATAGCAAAGTGTAAGGTGGAAAACACAGGAAGGGTGGGATTTGTGATTTTTGATGGAAGGGTAGGGGTGATAACAATGGGGGAATTAATGAAGAATATCAAGGGAGCAAAAGTTGTGAATGTCCAAAGGATGAAAACATCAAGAGATGGAGAGGTAAAGGACACAGAAACAGTTTCAATAGAATTTGAGGAAGAAATACTGCCAAAAAAAGTATACTTAGGATTCATGAGTTATCCAGTGAGGATGTTTATTCCAAAACCATTGAGGTGTTATAAATGTCAAAGGTTTGGTCACACTGCAATGAACTGTAATAGGCAGAGAAGATGTGCTAGATGTGGAGGGGACCATGATTATGGAAAATGTGGCTCAGGGATACCACCAAAGTGTTGTAATTGTGGAGGAAACCACAATGTGGATGTGAAGTTATGAGACGGGAGATTAACATTCAAAAGGTGAGAATGCAAAAAAGAATAACATATGCAGAAGCTGTCAAGGTTTCAGGGGAAAAAGATAACAAGCGGAATGAAGAGGTAGATGTGGAGACACTAGAGAGCAGGCAAAGTAGCTTTGAAGGAGTGTTTGTGAAAAAAAACTGATTTAGTTACATTCATAGCAGGAGTGATAAATAGCACAGCAGAAGTAAAATCTAAAAATGACAAAATTCAGTTGGTGGTTAAAGCAGCAGTCAATCACCTGGGATTAACTGGACTGACATGGGAAGAAGTGAGGGAGACCCTTACTAATCAGTCAAGTCAAGAGTCATCATGGGTTGGTTAACAATATTAATGGTTATTATTTTACAATGGAATGCCAGGAGCATTACTGGCTAATGGACAAGAATTTAAACATTTTTTGAATGAGCTGAATGAGAAACCAGATGTAATTTGTATTCAAGAATCCTGGTTGAAGCCACATCTAGACTTTGTGATTCATGGGTATACAATAATTAGAAGAGATAGGAATTCTGGGGAGGGGGGAGGGGGGTGTGTTATATTTATTAAGGCGGGTGTATCATATAGATTACTGGACAAAGGGGATGATCAAGAGTATATAGTGGTGGAGGTGTGGGAAAGGGGGGGAGGGGGGGTAATTAGTATTATTAATTACTATAATCCATGTAAGAGGTTGGAGCTGGACAAGCTTCTAAGATTACCAGGGCAAGATAGACAAAAAATAATCTGGTGTGCAGATTTTAATGCTCACAGCTCGGTATGGGGAAGTGTACATACAGATACTAATGGTAAAATAATTGAAGAATTGATGGAAGAAAGAGAATTGGTGTGCTTAAATGATGGAAGAGGAACTAGAATAAATGTTTCAACAGGGAAAGAGTCTGTATTAGACATAACATTAGTGTATCTAGTGTGTTGGCTGGAAATACAAATTGGGAAGTGTTGACAGGAACAACAGTGGGAAGTGATCACTACCCTGTCTTGTGCTCAGTGGGTGAGAAATTGGAAGTGGGAACAGAAGATACAATTTCTAGGTGGAATTTTGGTAAAGCTGATTGGGAAAGGTTTAAGAATTCGTGTGATGATGCAATGGTTGAAGTTGAGGTGTCAGGAAGTATAGATGATGTTAACAATCAGATAACCTCTGCAATGATTATGGCAGCAGAGGAAGCTATACCTAAGACGAGAAGCAGGGCAAATCGAGAAATTGGTACCTTGGTGGAATGAAGAATGTCAACAGGCAGTAAGGGACAGAAATAAAGCTTTCAGGAAGCTTAAAAGAACACATAATGTGCAACATCTAATGCAATACAAGAAGGAACAAGCAATAGTTAGAAGGAAAGTACGCCAAGCAAAGAGGAGTAGTTGGAGAAATTTCTGTGATGAAATAGGTAGAACTACGCCAGTGGGGGAAGTTTGGGGAATGATTAAAAGAATGGGGGGAGGAGGAAGTGGGAATATCCAGTTATGGTATTTGAAGAAGAAAAAACTGCAGTGTCTAATAAGGAGAAGGCTGAGATGACGGCCAAATCATTTACAAGGGTTCATAGTTCAGAAAATCTGTCAGAAGTTGAGAGGAGGAGGAGATCTATAACTTTAAATCAACATCTTAATGAAGTGAGTAGGAAGGAAGAAACTGGAAGTAAGTTAGATGAGCCATTTACTTTGGCTGAATTGATTAGAGCAATAAAGAGGGCAAAACATACATCCCCAGGGAAAGATCAAGTGTGTTATTTAATGTTAAAACAGTTAGGGGAAGAATCATTGTTGAAGCTTCTGGAGATGTATAATAAAATATGGAAAGAGGGGAAGTTACCAGGTATATGGAAGGAAGAGATAGTGATACCAATAAAAAAACTGGGTAAGGATCCAACTAATCCTATTAGTTTACAGACCAATAGCGCTCACATCCAATCTGTGTAAAGTCATGGAAAGGATGATAGCGGATAGACTGACTTATGTCCTTGAAAAAAGAGGATTACTGGCTAAATGTCAAAGTGGCTTTAGGAAGGGAAGAAGCACAATAGATTCAGTGGTGAGATTGGAGTCTGAAAATAAGAAAGGCACAAGCAAATAGAGAGTCAGTAATTGCAGTATTTTTTGATATAGAAAAGCCTACGATATGATGTGGAAGGAGGGGTTATTAATCAAATTAAGTAAGATAGGGGTTGAAGGAAGAGTGTTTAAATTGCATAAGAGATTTTCTGTTTGGAAGGAAAATACAAATAAGGATTGGGGCAGATTTATCAGATCAATACATAGTTGCTAATGGCACACCTCAAGGCAGTGTGATAAGTCCCATTACTTTTCATTATTATGATTAATGACGTATTTGGAACAGTTCCAGAAGATATAGGAAGGTCTTTGTTTGCAGATGATGGTGCGTTATGGAAGAAAGGAAGGAATATAGAATATGTTACTAGGTAAATACAGGAAGCAATTGATATAGTGGTGGAGTGGGGATATAATTGGGGGTTTAGGTTTTCTATAGAGAAAACTCAGTCAGTCTTTTTTACAAGAAAAAGAATTCAGGAAGGACTGAAGTTAAGAATGTATGGGAGAGATTTAGAGAAAGTTGGAACTTTTAAATTTCTTGGAATTAATTTGGATTCACGTTTGACATTTGCAGAACATATCAGGAGAATTGAAGAAAAGTGTAAAAGAGTAATAAATGTAACTAGATAAAAAAGTTCGTCAAGACAAACTTTAAGTTGGCTTGAGAAAGCTTGAACAGAAAATTTGAAAAGTTTAGAAAGTTTGAAAAGTTTAAGAAGTTTAATAAAGCAAGTGACTAACATGTCATTAGCATGATTAACAAAGTTACTAGCATTTTTCTAGCATGATAAGCTAGTTACTAGCATGTTGCTAGCATAATTAGCAAGTTACTAGCATGTCGCTAGCATGTTTCTAGGATGATTAGCAAGTGACTAGCAAGTGACTAGCATGTTTTTAGCATGATTAGCGGGTGACTAGCATGTCGCTAGCATGTTTTTAGCATGATTAGCGAGTGACTAGCATGTCGCTAGCATGTTTCTAGCATGATTAGCAAGTGACTAGCATGTCACTAGCATGTTTTTAGGATAATTAGTGAGTGACTAGCATGTCGCTAGTATGTTTCTAGCATGATTAGCAAGTGACTAGCATTTCACTAGCATGATTAGCAAGTTACTAGCATGTCGTTAGCATGTTTCTAGCATGATTAGCAAGTCACTAGCATGTTTTTAACATGATTAGCAAGTGACTAGCATGTCACTAGCATGTTTTTAGCATGTTTAGCGAGTGACTAGCATGTCGCTAGCATGTTTCTAGCATGATTAGCAAGTGACTAGCATGTCACTAGCATGATTAGCAAGTGACTAGCATTTTGCTAGCATAATTAGCAAGTTACTACCATGTCGCTAGCATGTTTCTAGCATGATTAGCAATTGACTAGCATGTTGTTAGCATGTTTCCAGCATGATTAGCAAGTGACTAACATGATTAGCAAGTTACTAGCATGTTTCTAGCATGTTGCTAGAATGATTACCAAGTGACTAACATGATTAGCAAGTTACTAGCATGTCGCTAGCATGTTTCTAGCATGATTAGCAAGTGACTAGCATGTTGCTAGCATGTTTTTAGCATTATTAGCAAGTGACTAGCATGATTAGCAAGTTACTAGCATGTCGCTAGCATGTTTCTAGCATGATTAGCAAGTGACTAGCATGATTGATTAGCAAGTTACTAGCATGGTCGCTAGCATGTTTCTAGCATGATTAGCAAGTGACTAGCATGTCGCTAGCATGTTTTTAGCATGATTAGCGAGTGACTAGCATGTCACTAGCATGTTTTTTGGCATGATTAGCAAGTGACTAGCATGTTTTTTAAGCATGTCACTAGCAGCATGATGTTTCTATCATGATTAGCAAGTGACTAGTATGTCACTAGCATGTTTTTAGCATGATTAACGAGTGACTAGCATGTCGCTAGCATGTTTAGCAAGTTACTAGCATGTCGCTAGCATGTTTCTATCATGATTAGCATGTTTCTAGCATGATTAGCATGTTACTAGCATGTCGCTAGCATGTTTCTAGCATGATTAGCATGTTACTAGCATGTCGCTAGCATTATTAGCAAGTTACTAGCATGTCGCTAGCATTATTAGCATTTTACTAGCATGTCGCTAGCATGTTTCTAGCATGATTAGCATGTTACTAGCATGTTCCTAGCATGATTAGCATGTTACTAGCATATTCCTAGCATGATTAAGATAGATAGATAGATAGATAGATAGATAGAAATAGTTAGATAGATAGATAGATAGATAGATATAAATAGTCAGATGATAGATAGATAGATAGATAGATAGATAGAGTTAGATGATAGATAGATAGATAGATAGATAGATAGATAGATATAGTCAGATGATAGATAGTTAGATAGATAGATAGATAGATAGATAGATAGATAGATAGATAGATAGATAGATGGATATAGTCAGATAATGATTAAGATAGATAGATAAATACAAATATTTAGATGATAGATAGATAGATAGATAGATAGATAGATATATTGATATGTTGGTTAGATAGATAGATAGATAGATAGAGAATGAGTTTTAAATGGATTAGAAATAGTACATAGAAGCGAAGCTTGATTGAGTCTAATGGGCTTCAGTTTGTTTAGATTTGAATTTTGACAGTTGGAGCTTGGCTCATCTGAACATTCCGTCAATGAAAGTCTATGGGATTTTTATGATTTTTAATCTTCATTTTTTATGAAAACCGTAAGTCCAATCAGTTTAGAAAAGATATAGCACACCCGGCGAGATCAGTCTGAAGAGCTGGGCTGAGTTTGGAGTCTGTAGAGTTAAAGCTCTAGGAGGAGTTAGAGTTGATAATTTAGTCTCAGAAGAATAATAATAAACTAGAAGATAAAAAAGTTCGTCAAGACAAACTTTAAGTTGGCTTGAGAAAGCCTGAACAGAAAGTTTGAAAAGTTTACAAAGTTTGAAAAGTTTGAAAAGTTTAAGAAGTTTAATAAAGCAAGTGACTAGCATGTCATTAGCATGATTAGCAAAGTTACTAACATGATTCTAGCATGATAAGCTAGTTACTAGCATGTTGCTAGCATAATTAGCAAGTTACTAGCATGTCGGTAGCATGTTTCTAGCATGATTAGCAATTGACTAGCATGTCAATAGCATGTTTTTAGCATGATTAGCAAGTGACTAGCATGTCGCTAGCATGTTTCCAGCATGATTAGCAAGTGACTAGCATGTAAGTAGCATGTTTTTAGCATGATTAGCGATTGACTAGCATGTCGCTAGCATGTTTCTAGCATGATTAGCAAGTGACTAGCATGTCGCTAGCATGATTAGCAAGTTACTAGCATGTCGCTAGCATGTTTCTAGCATGATTAGCAAGTGACTAGAATGTCGCTAGCATGTTACTAGCATGATTAGCAAGATACTAGCATGTCACTAGCATGTTTTTATCATGATTAGCGAGTGACTAGCATGTCGCTAGCATGTTTCTAGCATGATTAGCAAGTGACTAGCATGTCGCTAGCATGTTTTTAGCATGATTAGCAAGTGACTAGCATGTTTTTAGCATGATTAGCGATTGACTAGCATGTCGCTAGCATGTTTTAGCATGATTAGCAAGTGACTAGCATGTCACTAGCATGTTTTTAGCATGATTAGCGATTGACTAGCATGTTTCTAGCATGATTAGCAAGTGACTAGCATGTCACTAGCATGATTAGCAAGTTACTAGCATGTTGCTAGCATGTTTCTAGCATGTTTCTAGCGAGTGACTAGCATGTCGCTAGCATGTTTTTTAGCATGATTAGTGAGTGACTAGCATTTTTTTAACATGATTAGCGAGTGACTAGCATGTCGCTAGCATGTTTCTAGCATGATTAGCAAGTGACTAGCATGTCACTAGCATGATTAGCAAGTTACTAGCATGTCGCTAGCATGTTTCTAGCATGATTAGCGAGTGACTAGAATGTCGCTAGCATGTTTTTAGCTTGATTAGCGAGTGACTAGCATGTCGCTAGCATGTTTTTAGCATGATTAGCGAGTGACTAGCATGTCACTAGCATGTTTTTAGCTTGATTAGCGAGTGACTAGCATGTCGCTAGCATGTTTTTAGCATTATTAGCAAGTGACTAGCATGTCACTAGCATGATTAGCAAGTGACTAGCATGTCACCTAGCATGTTTTTAGCATGATTAGCGATTGACTAGCATGTCGCTAGCATGTTTCTAGCATGATTAGCAAGTGACTAGCATGTCGCTAGCATGATTAGCAAGTTACTAGCATGTCGCTAGCATGTTTCTAGCATGATTAGCAAGTGACTAGCATGTAGCTAGCATGTTTCTAGCATGATTAGCAAGTGACTAGCATGTCACTAGCATGTTTTTATCATGATTAGCGAGTGACTAGCATGTCACTAGCATGTTTCTAGCATGATTAGCAAGTGACTAGCATGTCGCTAGCATGTTTTTAGCATTGTTTAGCAAGTGACTAGCATGTTTTTAGCATGATTAGCGATTGACTAGCATGTCGCTAGCATGTTTCTAGCCTGATTAGCATGTTACTAGCATGTTGTTACCATGATTAGCAAGTCACTAGCATTTTGCTAGCATGATTAGCAAATGACTAGCATGTCGTTAGCATGATTCTAGCATGTTGTAAGCATGATTAGCAAGTGACTAGCATGTCGCTAGCATGATTAAGATAGATAAATAGAAATAATCAGATGATAGATAGAAATAGATGATAGATAGATAGAAATAGTCAGATGATAGATAGATAGATAGATAGATAGATAGATGGATAGATGGATATAGTCAGATGATAGATAGATAGATAGATAGATAGATAGATAGATAGATAGATAGATAGATAGATTGATGTTATATATATATATATATAGATAGATAGATAGATAGATAGATAGATTAGAAATATTAGATAGATGAGTTTGAATGAGTTTTAATGGATTAGAAATAGTACATAGAAGCGAAGCTTGATTGAGTCTAATGGGCTTCAGTTTGTTTAGATTTGAATTTTGACAGTTGGAGCTTGGCTCATCTGAACATTCCGTCAATGAAAGTCTATGGGATTTTTATGATTTTTAATCTTCATTTTTATGAAAACCGTAAGTCCAATCAGTTAGAAAAGATATAGCACACCCGGCGAGATCAGTCTGAAGAGCTGGGCTGAGTTTGGAGTCTGTAGAGTTAAAGCTCTAGGAGGAGTTAGAGTTGATAATTTAGTCTCAGAAGAATAATAATAATAACTAGAATGTACATTTCCTGAAGAAAATGTGAGTGGTGCTTGCAGTGGCAAAACTCGGCCCTCAGTTGCTTAGGTCTTTTTATAGAGTTCATAGCCTGATTTATCTCCTAGCTAATTACTATTAGCATGTAGCTATTCACTGCTAGCATGACTAGCATGTTGGAATTCCAGTTTGCTAGCATGAGTCAAAAGAGCCAACCGCCATTTCTTTACGATGTTCTGATTCAGAGATATAGGTTTTGCAAAACGGTTGCTAGGGTACTCTGTTTGGTTGCTAGGGAGTGGCCTGACAGCTCCCAATGACGATACTCCAAAGGCTGCTTGACAGTATAAGCCAAACTCCATGTCTGTACATTGTTCTGATGCAGAGATATAGATCTTGCAAACTGGTTGCTAGGGTACTCTGTTTGGTTGCTAGGGAGTTGCCTTTCAGCTCCCAGTGATGATACTCCAAAGGATGCTTGACAACATAAGCCAACCCCCATGTCTCTACGATGTTTTGATGCAGAGAGATAGGTCTTGCAAAACGGGTTGCTAGGGTACTCTGTTTGGTTGCTAGGGAGTGGCTTGGCAGCTAGGAATGATGATACTCCAATGGCTGCTTTCCAGTATGAATGATATAAACCAACCCCCATGCCTTTATGATATTCAGATTTGAAGATATCCCTCTATGCTTTGGGTTGCTAGGGTGCTCAAAATGGTTGCTAGGGCGTGACTATGAAGTCTTGAAGGTGATTCGTGATTGGTCGATTGCTGCCTCGAGTCAAACGAGCCCACCCTCATGTTTCTATGACACTTCTATCCATAGATATTAATTTTATCTTTTTCAATGGAAGTCTATGGAGGTTGTTACTAAGGGGCCCTAAATGGTTGCTAGGGCGTGGCTTGACTGCTTCACAATGATCCTGATAGACTGATTGGTTGCCTGAGTAAAATGAGCCCACCCCCATTGCTCTATGACATTGTGATCCAGAGTTATGTTCAATACAAAATCCCTATGCCCTTTCCCATAGTAGGAAAAACGCGCTGTTTCATTGGCGATCCCTCACCATAATACGTCTATGGGGCAACTTTGGGGGGCTCTTGCGCCCCAGGGGTACAACTTATACCCCACTGCGAGGTATGTTCTCGCACAGCCTGATAGCCTCTCCAAATGTGGTGATTCACATGTTTCTGCGAAATTCTGTCTCGGAGCTACGATCCGTCAAAGTTGGCCGCAATGCATTGTCTATGCGATTTTTCGGGCGATATTTCGCCCGTTGTACGAACATCGTACGCCCGATCGCTTATAAAAGTCATAGCACACCATTCCCGAATAGGCCGCACGATTTGACACCTCTTTTGCGGGTCTGTGACAAAAACTGCGGGACTAGTTACGCGCCGAAATTTTGCACGGAAGAATAATAATAATAATAATAATAATAAGTATGGAGCATAGTAATAGTGATGCTTTGCCTTCGGCAAGCACCACTAACTAGATAAAAAAGTTCGTCAAGACAAACTTTAAGTTGGCTTGAGAAAGCTTGAACAGAAAGTTTGAAAAGTTTAGAAAGTTTGAAAAGTTTGAAAAGTTTAAGAAGTTTAATAAAGCAAGTGACTAGCATGTCATTAGCATGATTAGCAAAGTTACTAGCATGTTTCTAGCATGATAAGCTAGTTACTAGCATGTCGCTAGCATGTTTCTAGCATGATTAGCAATTGACTAGCATGTCACTAGCATGTTTTACTAGCATGATTAGCGAGTGACTAGCATGTCGCTAGCATGTTTCTAGCATGATTAGCAAGTGACTAGCATGTCGCTAGCATGTTTTTAGCATGATTAGCAAGGTGACTAGCATGTTTTTAGCATGATTAGCGAGTGACTAGCATGTCGCTAACATGTTTCTAGCATGATTAGCAAGTGACTAGCATGTCACTAGCATGATTAGCAAGTTACTAGCATGTCGCTAACATGTTTCTAGCATGATTAGCGAGTGACTAGCATGTCGCTAGCATGTTTTTAGCATGATTATTAGCGAGTGACTAGCATGTCGCTAGCATGATTAGCGAGTGACTAGCATGTCGCTAGCATGTTTTAGCATGATTAGCGAGTGACTAGCATGTTTTTAGCATGATTAGCGAGTGACGGAGTCGCTAGCACTGAGCATTTTTAGCATGATTAGCGAGTGACTAGCATGTCACTAGCATGATTAGCAAGTTGCTAGCATGTCGCTAGCATGTTCTCTAGCATGATTAGCTAGTGACTAGCATGTCGCTAGCATGTTTCTAGCATGATTAGCGAGTGACTAGCATGTCGCTAGCATGTTTCTAGCATGATTAGCAAGTGACTAGCATGTTTTTAGCATGATTAGCGAGTGACTAGCATGTCGCTAGCATGTTTTTAGCATGATTAGCGAGTGACTAGCATGTGGCTAGCATGTTTTTAGCATGATTAGCGGGTGACTAGCATGTCACTAGCATGTTTTTAGCATGATTAGCGAGTGACTAGCATGTCGCTAGCATGTTTAGCTAGCATGATTAGCGAGTGACTAGCATGTCGCTAGCAAGTTTTAAGCATGATTAGCAAGTGACTAGCATGTCTCGCTAGCATGTTTCTAGCATGATTAGCAAGTGACTAGCATGTCACTAGCATGATTAGCGAGTGACTAGCATGTCGTTAGCATGTTTCTAGCATGATTAGCAAGTTACTAGCATGTTACTAGCATGTTTCTAGCATGATTAGCAAGTGACTAGCATGTCGCTAGCATGTTTCTAGCATGATTAGCAAGTGACTAGCATGTTTTAGCTTTTTAGCCATGATTAGCGAGTGACTAGCATGTCGCTAGCATGTTTTTAGCATGATTAGCGAGTGACTACTAGCATGTCGCTAGCAAGTTTTAGCATGATTAGCAAGTGACTAGCATGTCGCTAGCATAGCATGTTTATAGCATGATTAGCAAGTGACTAGCATGTCACTAGCATGATTAGCGATTGACTAGCATGTCACTAGCATGTTTTTAGCATGATTAGCGAGTGACTAGCATGTCATTAGCATGTTTCTAGCATGATTAGCAAGTTACTAGCATGTTGCTAGCATGTTTCTAGCATGATTAGCAAGTGACTAGCATGTCGCTAGCATGTTTTCAGCATGATTAGCGAGTGACTAGCATGTCGCTAGCATGTTTCTAGCATGATTAGCAAGTGACTAGCATGTTTTTTTAGCATGATTAGCGAGTGACTAGCATGTCGCTAGCATGTTTTTAGCATGATTAGCGAGTTGCTAGCATGTCACTACCATGTTTTTAGCATGATTAGCGAGTGACTAGCGTGTCACTAGCTTGTTTTTAGCATGATTAGCGAGTGACTAGCATTTCGTTAGCATGTTTTTTAAAGCATGATTAGCGAGTGACTAGCATGTCGCTAGCAAGTTTTAGCATGATTAGCAAGTGACTAGCATGTCGCTAGCATGTTTCTAGCATGATTAGCAAGTGACTAGCATGTCACTAGCATGATTAGCGATTGACTAGCATGTCACTAGCATGTTTCTTACATTATTAGCAAGTGACTAGCATGTTACTAGCATGTTTCTAGCATGATTAGCAAGTGACTAGCATGTCGCTAGCATGTTTCTAGCATGACTAGCATGTCGCTAGCATGTTTTTAACATGATTAGCGAGTGACTAGCATGTCGCTAGCATGTTTTTAGCATGATTAGCGAGTGACTAGCATGTCGCTAGCAGTGACTTTTTAGCATGATTAGCATGATTAGTGACTAGCATGTCGCTAGCATGTATTTAGCATGATTAACAAGTTACTAGCATGTCACTAGCATGATTAGCATGCTACTAGTATGCCGCTAGCATGTTTCTAGCATGATTACCATGCTATTAGCATGTTTCTAGCATGATTAGCAAGTGACTAGCATGTTGCTAGCATGATTTTAGCATGATTAGCGAGTGACTAGCATGTCGCTAGCATGTTTCTAGCATGATTAGCAAGTGACTAGCATGTTGCTAGCATGTTTTTAGCATGATTAGCAAGTGACTAGCATGTCACTAGCATGATTAGCAAGTTACTAGCATGTTTCTAGCATGATTAGCATTTGACTAGCATGTTTCTAACATTATTAGCATGTTGCTAGGATAGATAGATAGATAGATAGATAGATAGATAGATAGATAGATAGAAACAGTCAGATAATAGATAGATAGATAGATAGATAGATAGATAGATAGATAGATAGATAGATAGATATAAATAGTCAGATGATAGATAGATAGATAGATAGATAGATAGATAGATAGATAGATAGATAGATAGATAGATAGATAGATAGATAGATAGAAATAGTCAGATGATAGATAGATAGATAGATAGATAGATAGATAGATAGATTAGAAATATTAGATAGATGAGTTTGAATGAGTTTAAATGGATTAGAAATAGTACATAGAGGCGAAGCTTGATTGAGTCTAATGGGCTTCAGTTTGTTTAGATTTGAATTTTGACAGTTGGAGCTTGGCTCATCTGAACATTCCGTCAATGAAAGTCTATGGGATTTTTATGATTTTTAATCTTCATTTTTATGAAAACCATAAGTCTGATCAGTTAGAAAAGATATAGCACACCCGGCGAGATCAGTCTGAAGAGCTGGGCTGAGTTTGAAGTCTGTAGAGTTAAAGCTCTAGGAGGAGTTAGAGTTGATAAATTTAGTCTCAGAAGAATAATAATAACCTAGATAAAAAAGTTCGTCAAGACAAACTTTAATGTGGCTTGAGAAAGCCTGAACAGAAAGTTTTAATATTTTGGAAAGTTCGAAAAGTTTGAAAAAAAGTTTGAAGTTTGAAGTTTGAAATAGTTTAAGAAGTTTAATTAAGCAAGTGACTAGCATGTCATTAGCATGATTAGCAAAGTTACTAGCATGTTTCTAGCATGATAAGCTAGTTACTAGCATGTTGCTAAGCATGATTAGCATGTTACTAGCATGTCGCTAGCATGTTTCTAGCATGATTAGCAAGTGACTAGCAGTCACTAGCATGTTTTAGCATGATTAGCGAGTGACTAGCATGTCGCTAGCATGTTTCTACATGAACTAGCATGATTAGCCAAGTGACTAGCATGTCAGTAGCATGTAGCTAGCATGTTTTTCTAGCATGATTAGCAAGTGACTAGCATGTCACTAGCATGTTTTTAGCATGATTAGCGAGTGACTAGCATGTCGCTAGCATGTTTCTAGCATGATTAGCAAATGACTAGCATGTTGCTAGCATGTTTTTAGCATGATTAGCAAGTGACTAGCATGTCACTAATATGTTTTTAGCATGATTAGCGAGTGACTAGCATGTCGTTAGCATTTTTTCTAGCATGATTAGCAAGTGACTAGCATGTCACTAGCATGATAAGCAAGTTACTAGCATGTCGCTAGCATGTTTCTAGCATGATTAGCAAGTGACTAGCATGTCAGTAGCATGATTAGCAAGTTACTAGCATGTCCACTAGCATTTTTCTAGCATGATTAGCATGTGACTAGCATGTTACTAGCATTTCACTAGCATGTTTTTTAGCATGATTAGCGAGTGACTAGCATGTCGCTAGCATGTTTCTAGCATGATTAGCAAATGACTAGCATGTCGTTAGCATGTTTTTAGCATGATTAGCGAGTGACTAGCATGTTGCTAGAATGTTTTTAGCATGATTAGCAAGTTACTAGCATGTGGCGCTAGCATGTTTCTAGCATGATTAGCAAGTGACTAGCATGTCACTAGCATGTTTTTAGCATGATTAGCGAGTGACTAGCATGTCGCTAGCATGTTTCTAGCATGATTAGCAAATGACTAGCATGTTGCTAGCATGTTTTTAGCATGATTAGCAAGTGACTAGCATGTCACTAATATGTTTTTAGCATGATTAGCGAGTGACTAGCATGTCGTTAGCATTTTTCTAGCATGATTAGCAAGTGACTAGCATGTCACTAGCATGATAAGCAAGTTACTAGCATGTCACTAGCATGTTTCTAGCATGATTAGCAAGTGACTAGCATGTCAGTAGCATGATTAGCAAGTTACTAGCATGTCACTAGCATTTTTCTAGCATGATTAGCATGTGACTAGCATGTCACTAGCATTTCACTAGCATGTTTTTAGCATGATTAGCGAGTGACTAGCATGTCGCTAGCATGTTTCTAGCATGATTAGCAAATGACTAGCATGTCGCTAGCATGTTTTTAGCATGATTAGCAAGTGACTAGCATGTCGCTACCATGTTTTTAGCATGATTAGCCGGTGACTAGCATGTCGCTAGCATGTTTCTAGCATGATTAGCAAGTGACTAGCATGCCGTTAGCATGGTTTCTAGCATGATTAGCGAGTGACTAGCATGTCGCTAGCATTTTTTTTTAACATGATTAGCGAGTGACTAGCATGTCGCTAGCATGTTTCTAGCATGATTAGCGAGTGACTAGCATGTCGCTAGCATGTTTCTAGCATGATTAGCGAGTTACTAGCATGTCGCTAGCATGTTTTTAGCATGATTAGCGGGTGACTAGCATGTCGCTAGCATGTTTTTTAGCATGATTAGCGAGGACTAGCATGTCGCTAGCATGTTTCTAGCATGATTAGCGAGTTTACTAGCATGTCGTTAGCATGTTTCTAGCATGATTAGCGAGTGACTAGCATGTCGCTAGCATGTTTTTAGCATGATTAGCGAGGACTAGCATGTCGCTAGCATGTTTCTAGCATGATTAGCGAGTTACTAGCATGTCGCTAGCATGTTTCTAGCATGATTAGCGAGTTACTAGCATGTCGCTAGCATGTTTTTAGTATGATTAGCGAGTGACTAGCATGTCGCTAGCATGTTTTTTAGCATGATTAGCGAGTGACTAGCATGTTTCTAACATTATTAGCATGTTGCTAGGATAGATAGATAGATAGATAGATAGATAGATAGATAGATAGATAGATAGAGTCAGATGATAGATAGATAGATAGAAAGAAACAGTCTGTAGATAGATAGATAGATAGATAGATAGAGTCAGATGATAGATAGATAGATAGATAGATAGATAGATAGATAGATAGATAGATAGATAGATAGAGTCAGATGATAGATAGATAGATAGATAGATAGATAGATAGATAGATAGATAGATAGATAGATAGATAGATTAGAAATATTAGATAGATGAGTTTGAATGAGTTTTAAATGGATTAGAAATAGTACATAGAAGCGAAGCTTGATGGAGTCTAATGGGGTTTAGTTTGTTTAGTTTTGAATTTTGACAGTTGGAGCTTGGCTCATCTGAACATTCCGTCAATAAAAGTCTATGGGATTTTTATGATTTTTAATCTTCATTTTTATGAAAACCATAAGTCTGATCAGTTAGAAAAGATATAGCACACCCGGCGAGATCAGTCTGAAGAGCTGGGCTGAGTTTGAAGTCTGTAGAGTTAAAGCTCTAGGAGGAGTTAGAGTCAGAAATTTTAGTCTCAGAAAAAGAATAATAATAATAATAATAAGTTTAAATAGTAGATCAGTAAGTTGGCTTTCTCAAGCCAACTTAATAATAAGTTTAAATAGTAGATCAGTAAGTTGGCTTTCTCAAGCCAACTTTTTGACTTCGGCAAGCACCACTAATAAGTTTAAATAGTAGATCAGTAAGTTGGCTTTCTCAAGCCAACTTAATGAGGTGTTTGAGGGGAAAAGAATGGGGTGCAAGTAGATTAGCAAGGTACGATCAGTGTTAGATTATGGATGTGTGGTTTTTGGTTCTGCAGCTCAATCTCTGTTAAAAAAGCTTGATGTTATCCAGGCACAGGCCTTGAGGCTGTGTTGTGGAGCTTTTAAAAACTACCCCAGTATCAGCATTACAGGTAGAAATTGGAGAATGTCCTTTAGAGCTAAGAAGGAAGCAGTTGATGGCAAATTATTGGGCAGGATTACAGGGGGCATAATGATTCTCATCCTACTAAGGCAATGTTACAGGAGAGCTGGGAATATGGGAAAAAGGAAAAAGGAAAACTTTGGTAGGATTGGAAATGACACAGCTAAAAGAATGAGGAGTTTTTAATTTTAGGTTAAGTTGCACAGTTGTTTATCCAGAGATGGCTCCCTGGAAGTTAGTTTGGCCTGAGGTAGATTGGGTATGTGTTGGAGGAAAAAAGGAGGGCAAAGGAGGTATAAATCTAAAAATGGTGTTCAACAATCGGATAGCAGAAAAGTATAATGATTACACGCCAGGTTTATACAGATGGCGCTAAGGAACCAGAGACTGAAGTCAACAGGATTGAGTGTGGTGGTTCCAAGTAAAGGAATTGGAATTTAATAGAAGAACCTCTAATATGTTAGGGGTTTATACAGTGGAAATGCTGGCAATATTAATCACTGTACGGTGGGGTGGAAAAAGTCAGGGCAGCATAAAGTATTAGTTTGTTCAGATTCATCTTCAGTGTTAGCAAGTATAAGGTCATTTTATTCAAAAAGTCGGCAAGACATACTGTATGAAGTTCTACAGTCAGTTACAAGAATATTTAATCAAGGAAGGCAGATACAATTTGTAGGGTACCAGGACATGTAGGGATAAGGGGAAATGAACTGGCAGATAAATTAGCCAAGACAGCATTATCAAAAGGAAATATAGAAATGCAAGTCAGTATCAGCAAAGCAGAGGTTAAAAGTGTGATATGGAAGACAGTAAATCAAATGTGGCAAGTGAGGTGGGATAGAGAGGGAAAAGGAAGGCAATTATATCAAATCCAGAGGGATGTTAAGTGTACAGTGATGGAAGTGGAAATAGCAGAGAGGAAACAGTTATCTCTAGGTTAAGATTGGGACATTGTTTATTAAACAAAACACTCAAGTTAATAGGAAAACATGACACAGGATTGTGTGAGGTGTGCAAGGAAGAGGAGTCAGTGGAGCATGTGGTCTTTAGGTGCAGCAGGTATGATGTTCAGAGAGAGCTGATGAGGAATAAGTTGAGAGAGATCGAGGTTCAGGACATGACATTAAAAGGGCTATTGAGCACGCAACATAGGGCTCAGACTAGAATTCTTATGGGTTTCTTAAGGGACACAGGGGTTTATAATAGAGTGTGAAGAGTCATAGGAGTTGTGAGGAAGGGTATAAATGTTATGATTGTAATTATATATATATATATATCAAGTGTTTTTTTAATTTTTTTTTTATTATTATTATTATAATAGAGTAGAATAATGGTGAAGGGTGTGGATTGATATGGGATTTATATGGGAGTAGCAGGTAATGGGGTGAATTAATTGGTGAACCTGTTGTCTGATCCACACTCCGGAGCAGAGGGTGGCGGTAATGCACCAATTATGCTGGATGCCAACCGCCGTTAAACATTAAAAAGAAGAAGAAGAAGAAGTTGGGGGGAGGTTGTGGATGTGATTTGTGTCATACAAACTATTCACTCTGGTGCTCAATTCATGTTTTTAAGTTAAGCATATTATTGTAACTTTTAGAACAACTTAACTGGCTGCAGGGAATTCGTCATCGCCATCAGGTTATGTTACATAGAGGAACTGGTGAGTAATCTGAATGAATGAATGAACTACATGCTAGAGGCTAACATATTAAGTTAGCAGAGCTGAACCATTAGCATTAGTGTTAGCTTTAACTTTGTCTGCTCTAGTTGATTCCTTTTATGCTGTTGTGAAGTCTGCCACTGTTGTTGCTTTATAAATATATTTGTTTGCACTAAGTGTGTTTACATGTATTATGAAAATTAGATTACAGTACTGTTGGATTAATTATTTGAACTTTGTGCAGGCAATAGAACTTTAATATTGTATTTTTGACTATGTTGTCAGGCACTTAATGTTTATTATTTGTAGCTTGTACATTTAATGATTTTGTAATGATTTTAGAATTGTGTACACATGGAAATGATATTTGAGTGTGGAATTAGCTAAAGTTTAATGCAAACTTAGTTCCAAATTAGCCTTGTTATTACTGGTCCTGTTGTTGCACCACAGGCCAGGTTCTCTCTCTCTAGAGATGAATGATGGCGAGCTGAATTACTATGGCTAGGAGCCTAACATCTGAGCAGCATCTACTGAACAGCCATCCTATTGGTCTGGTAGGAAGGTTGTCTGCAGCTTGTCCCCAACACACGTCTCCCATAGACTAGCGCTTCAGTCCCACATGCACATCCTTTCCCTGGACAATAACCAATGGACTTATTAATATAAATTCTCATAAACTCTTGTGGGTTGTCGTGTTAGTCTTCAAGAAACCAAACATCGCTGGGACAGTTTTTTTTTTCTCTTTTCCTTTTTGCTCTTGTGGGTGGTATTTGCTGTAATTTCTGTTGTTGTATGCTTACTTGAACAATAACTTCAAAGTGCACTTGATTATAATCGGTTCAACTGCAGTCTGTAAATATTTTGTGTTTCTCCTATGTTTTTTTTTTTATTATTTTTGATTGTAAATATTTTGTTTAATCACTTTAATACATGGTACCTACACCAAATTTAAAATTATGTTTCTATGTTACTGACCACCAGCTCCTATAGCCGAATTTTGACTTCTGTGAGTTAATTGGCCTATGTTGTTTATTTCCATAGCTACCTATTCAACCTATTATAGCTAATATTAATGACATAATACTGGCCAGCAGGTCTCAAAGACCTGTTACATTTTGTTAGTTTTGTTGTGAGGTTAAATAAATCTGCCATTTAATGTCTTCCATCAGTTCAATACTGTACCATTGTTAGCCAATGGTACACAATGTGTAGCTATTTTGTTTGTTGTGTTTAAAGCACACAAAAAACCATATGAACAATTCTGAAAGAAGTATCAGAATCCTTTGCTATTTGTAAAACATTTCTCAAAAAATTACAACTCCAAGGTCACTCAGAGTTCAAACTTCCACCAAAGCCTAATAGTCCACTTAAATTTGTTTTTAGTTCCTCGGGTAAGCCTTTTCAAGGACTGACAGAGATTGAAAAATCCAATAACAATTAATTTAATTAATATTTTTATAGATTGATATAGATGATATATGGTGTAATTTTGGCAATTCTTGGTCCGGATCCACTCCTAAATTTAATAGTTCCTCCCTTTACCTGTGCTACACCAGTTTGGGGGAAATAGGCCTGGTAGCTTTTCCACAGTGCAGCTGACAAACAGACAGACACGCATTGTAAACATCCTTTGTGGAGATAATGAGTTAGGTGGATTATTATAACTGTCAATGTCAGTACTTTTATTTATCTATTGTCTGTAAATTGTGTATTGGTTGTGAGATTAAAACAATGAAGTTTCATACAGAAAACAGACCATAATGGATTTTTAAATGTTGTTTTCATGTAATTTTTCCATAGCCAGTTCAAAAAGTTTGAAAGACCTCCGGAAGTTTTGGGTTGGCTGGGTGATCTTTCCACAACACCTCTACATTAAGGTTACCTCTGGTCTGCTGCCAAAGTCCAAGACCTGCTATGAGACCTTGCAAATTCCGGGAGATCATACAGGCTACAGTAACTTTAAAGAAGCTCTTGAAGGAGCTGTTCGTACAGCATACACTGGATTTGGGTTTATCTAGCTACTCAAGGGACAGTTGTTTATCCTTTTTATGTAGCAGTGTTACATATTGGCATGTTCATTGTAACCCAATGCACTTATGTAAACATAGAAATGTTCTAAGAATACAAAAGTTATATCAGGGTCAAGTGCCATGGAGTTCCGAGTGTCTGCAGGTTAAAGGGATAGTTCACCCAAAAATGAAAATTATGTCATTAATGACTCACCCTCATGTCGTTCCAAACCCGTGAGACCTCTGTTCATCTTCGGAACACAGCATAAGATATTTTAGATTTAGTCCGAGAGCTTTCTGTTCCTCCATTGAGAATGTATGTACGGTATACGGTCCACGTCCAGAAAGGTAATAAAAACATCTTCAAAGTAGTCCATGTGACATCAGAGGGTCCGTTAGAATTTTTTGAAGCATCAAAAATACATTTTGGTACAAAAATATCAAAAACTACAACTTTATTCAGCATTGACTTCTCTCCCGGGTCTGTTATCAGCGCGATCACAGCACTGCAGTTTAGTGATATCCGGTTCGCGAACGAATCACTCGATGTAACCGGATCTTCTTGAACCAGTTCACCAAATCGAACTGAATCGTTTGAAACGGTTCGCGTCAACAATAAGCATTAATCCACAAATGACTTAAGCTGTTAACTTTTTTAACATGGCTGACACTCCTTCTGAGTTCAAATAAACCAATATCCCGGAGTAATTCATTTACTCAAACAGTACACTGACTGAACTGCTGACCGAGCCAGATAATGAACGAAACATTGACTCGTTCTCGAGTCAAGAACCGGTTGCATTGGGAAGTTCTGTTCTTTTCCGCGAACCGGTTCTTTCGGACAGCTTGATTCAATAAACCGGTTGCCGAAAAACGGTTCACCAGTTCTTTTGCGCTCAACGTAATGACTTCATTGGCGATGATTGCCCTTGATTCAAGCCTTCGGTTTACCCGCGCTCATAACATTAGCACAGAATCAGTTCATAATCAATCACCAAAAGAACCAGCTCGGTTCAGACGCGCTGTGTGTCAGTCTGCTTCACGCTGAATCACGCATGCGCAGTATCATTAGCTCCTCGGTTCTCGAACCGGACGCGTCCGACAGAAACGGTTCTTGACTCGGGAACGAGTCAATGTTTCGTTCGTTATCTGGCTCGGCGTTCATCTTCACTTCTCTCTTCACAGCAGTTCAGTCAGTGTACTGTTTGAGTAAATGAATTACTCCGGGATATTGGTTTATTTGAACTCAGAGGGAGTGTCAGCCATGTTAAAAAAGTTAACGGCTTAAGTCATTTGTGGATTAATGCTTATTGTTGACGCGAACCGTTTCAAACGATTCAGTTCGATTTGGTGAACTGGTTCAAGAAGATCCGGTTACATCGAGTGATTCGTTCGCGAACCGGATATCACTAAACTGCAGTGTTGTTAACGCGCTCATAACAGACCCGGGAGAGAAGTCAATGCTGAATAAAGTCGAAGTTTTTGATATTTTTGGACCAAAATGTATTTTCGATACTTAAAAATATTCTAACGGACCCTCTGATGTCACATGGACTACTTTGAAGATGTTTTTATTACCTTTCTGGACGTGGACAGTATACCGTACATACATTCTCAATGGAGGAACAGAAAGCTCTTGGACTAAATCTAAAATATCTTATACTGTGTTCCGAAGATGAACGGAGGTCTTACGGGTTTAGAACGACATGAGGGTGAGTCATTAATGACATAATTTTAATTTTTGGGTGAACTATCCCTTTGAATTTAAAAGTTATTTCAGGGTCAAGTGCCATGGAGTTCCGAGTGTCTGCAGGTTAACATTCCAAGCGCATCCTGTAGATAGTTAATTGAAATAGGCTCATTTTACAACTCCCCCAGAGTTAAACAGTTTTACCATTTTCGAATCCGTTCAGCCGATCTCCGGGTCTTTAGAAGAATGTCTGTAACCAGACAGTTTTTGGTCCCATTGACTATTTATATATATATATATATATATATATATATATATATATATATATATATAATAGAAAATAAATGATATATATAAAATAAATAGTTGTGTATGTGTGTGTGTGTAAATATATATATATATATATATATATATATATATATATATATATATATATATAATATATATATATATATATATATATATATATATAAATAGTCAATGGGACCAAAAACTGTCTGAACAAGTGCAAGTCGACTACATTTATAAAAAGTGATTGTGGTTGAACAATAATTGTTAGCTTATTTGACAAAGACTGCAGAACTTAGGGCTACGTGAGAAACGTCATCGTCAGTATAAACCAATCAGAGGTAGAGTTAGGCGGGTCGTACAGGCAGGAGCTGTATTTTTTTTTATTTATTTACATAAATGACTAAAAAAAAAATAATTCCAGCAACTCAACATGCAGCTGCAATGTTTCACAAGACAAATATCACACCTTTAGACAAATTGACAAGTCATAACAACAACAAAAAAAACCACATATTTGCTCCTTTTTCCTAATTAGACATTCAATATATATATAAATTTAGTGAACACAATGAGGACATTACAGTATCAAAAATTTCTCCATAATCATATAGACTGTATAAAAACATGGACGTAGTGCCCATGACGTCACCCATAGACTCCTCAAGAGCGGTTTTGAAGCTCAAAGTGTGCAGAGTGGGCCGTCGCCATCTTGGCAGCACGTCACCGCGCGACTCTCTCGGATAATCCAAAATGGGCAAAAAGGCGGGAGGCTTAATATAATTTAAACGGATGAGTTATAAAAAAAATTCACCCCCTCACAGTTGTCATGAAGGGCAAAATCAGCAATATAGACTAAAATAATTTTTTGTACCAGGCTGTAAACATGTTTTTTATTGCTGTAAAGTTGGACATTTTAACATGGGGAGTCTATGGGATTGACTCCCTTTTGCAGCCAGCCTCAAGCGGCCAGTTGATGAATTACAGTTTTAGTCACTTCCTTATTGGCTTCACGAGAGAGAGCGGGAGGTTGCCGCTCGAGCATGATCCAATGTTTGGGCGGGAGTGGATGCTAATCCAAATGCTCTGAGTCTGATAATGGACCACATTCAAATGGTGGACTATATTAGACAACAACTGCTGGAACTGACAGAACAAACTGAGCAAGCCATCATTAGTACGGACTTTATATTATACCGGGTTGACTGGCTTTTGGAAAGGATAGGGCAGGTCTCAGCTCTCACAAACTCAGCGTTTCCTCAAGAGTTTGTTTCTGCGTTGGAATCAGTTCGACAGGCTATCCAACTTGAAATGTCCATGGCAGCTGAAGGTGGAACCGCGTATCGAAGTCAGACACGGGACGTACATACAGGACCAGGACGCCCTGCAATACCAATATCTATTAATGTCATATGCAAGTATCTTGAGCTGCACATCCCTGTTACTAAGATAGCCCTTGCTTTAAGGGTGTCTGAAAAAACAATTTGGAGAAGAATGCGAGACCACGACATAAGGTTTGTAATTTAAAGTTTAACTGTCTGAATTTTATTTAGTTTAAAGTAAATTGTTGTAACTCTAACGTTTGTATAACTTTCACAATATGCTTCAGGAACAGTTATTAATGATGTTAATATCCCTGCCATGGGTTGCACCTAGTAACGTTATGTTTAACTAAGTATATTCATTACAGCAGCTTCTTAAATAACGTTACTAGATACTTAAATTGGTTGCACCACGATAAAAGTTATTGGGTCAGAAGTTCACTAGTTTGGACATAAAGTCATAACTAAGACAAACAAGCACGATCAAAGAGACCCATTGTCATGGTACGTGTGCAATAGCTTTGGAGGGCATGAGTCACTTGCGTTGTAGAACATCATAGTAAGCTATATCAAAATTGAAATATATAAATTAGGTAGATGCTGGATTAGTGGTGCAAAATGATATGCAGTTAATGAAATGTTATGCTGGGGAGGGGTGTTTTCTAAGTTTATTGTAACAACTGCAGAAGGGCCAGCCAGGACAAGATTTGCCAAGTAACTGCCCACTAGATGTAAGCTGTAGGCTGTATTTTACTGGTGTTTTATACACCAGTCACACATAAAGGAACATCTGTGCTAAAATATAAGAACCTAAAGCACATTTAAAGACGTCACTCATTTTTAAGGCTGAAAGGTCAGATATGTTGAGCATGGTATAGCTGACTTGATCATCTCATAAGATTACAGAACACAGGATATGGTTGCAAGGCCTTTTCCAATATGGCCATTCAGTGGCAACCAACATGAGCACAGTCTCAAAATAAGGTCAAAAGTTAAGTTTATCACTCACACTTGATAAAGTTAGGAACCTTACATTTATTTAGTTTTAGAAAATTATCATCAATTCCATCTTGGTCAGAGACCAAATATCAATATGTTTTGTTACATAGGGTCCTAGTTTTTATGTTACAAAGTTACATTACTTCTCACAGTGTTGCTAACATAATCAACTGGTCTTTATGTGTTACTAAGTCTATTCCTTAATATTGCAGAATTTCAGATTTCTATGTTGACATGACTGATGCAGAACTTGATAAGATTATTTGTGACATTCAACACATGTTCCCCAACTGTGGCTACAAAATGGTTAAAGGACATCTAAATGGACTATGCCTGAGGATTCAAAGTAAGAACCTATTTTTGTGTTTGAAGGGGCAAGAAAATACTTTTGCCAGCTTTTAATTTAAGAAATCTGGAAGGAAAAATGTTGTTCATCTTTCCAATAGCTGTTATGGAGTGGGCATTTCAACAAATTCAGGTTTATTTACAGGCCAAAATCACTGTTTAAAGTCTCAAATAAAATTAAAAGGTAGGTTTAAGGTATTGCACTTGCCTTTCAGCACTACGAGTTCAACGATCCATGAGGAGAAACGATCCTCAAGGAGTAATGGAGCGCTCATTGAGTCTTCACACAGTGAGAAGAAGATGCTACAGAGTGCCTGCTCCAAACAGCTTGTGGCACATAGATGGGAATCATAAATTAATCAGGCAAGTGTTGTGTAATATGAAAAGCTGTATGGTAAATGGTCTGTATTTGTATAGCGCCTTACTAGTTTTTTTTTTTTCGAAAAGTTCATATTCACACATATTCTTACACCAATGAGCAGTGTAAAGTGCCAACTGGACACCAGAAATGGAAAATAACTCATTCATACACTTTGGACCCATGCTTGTTTTTTCTCAACTGTTTTTAAAGACAGTTAGGGTAGGTCACTTTTTTGTATAATCAGAAGGCAATGCTACTTTTGCAACAACATGTCTAAAAATTAGTGGTGGGCCGTTATCGGCGTTAACGTGAGACTCTTATCGGGCGATAAAAAAAAAATATCGCCGTTAATCTATTCTCAAAGTTGGGTTGGGAGCTGGCTCTATACTACACAAGCTATGATGACTTTCACCTTGATATTTTAGCGTGGATGTATATCTAGCCATATCTCACGGAGAAATGCACTTCAAGATAACTAGTAAACGTGAACAATACTAGCCGCAAAGCAGAATCAAATTACACTTAGAAAGGTCACTAGACATTGTAACGCGGTGTGTTAAGGGAAACAAAAAAATTAAGGATAGCTCGCAGCTGGAATTGACAGACTCACAGAGGCGATTCACTCGCTCTTTATTGCCAAAATCAAAATCGTGCAACTGTCTGCCTGACGGTTCACTTTCCACAGCGTCACTTAATGAACAAAAATAGATTAAGATGAAAATAACATAAACTGAAAACCTCGCATACATGCAGGTGCTCGACGCGCAGCTAAAATATAGACTTGCAGAGAGTTCAACAGAGCGCAGCTCTTAAAGGGGCCACTCCTATTTTCGCTCTTTTCAACATGAACAACCTCACAAAATGGTCTAACTTAGCGCAGTTGGGATACATTGACTATCTGTGTCATGAACAATATACCTAAAAGGAAAACTTACTTTGTCACAAACTTTCTCTTGCACTTAAACACTGCACGTGAATGCGTGCACGTGATATAATCACTCAACTGACGTAGCTTCGTGAATAGGCAATTACATGCCGTACATGCTGAGAATGCTGTACTACGTTATTTGCGTACGGTACACATAAACGTCACACACGTGGCTTACTTAATACTTAAAGGGAGCAAATTTACAACAATCTTATTGAACATGATTTATTTTCATCACCAATTATAATAGTACTTTGCTTTCTCAAGCAGTTTGTAATGCATTTTGTAAACAGGAGATGAGCCCCTGGTCTAATGTGCCACCTGGCTTCAGAAACCCGTTCTCAAAGACTTACTTTTAGTCATTATTTGGGTAGCACACATATTCTGAATGCCTTCGGTAGAATTCAAATGAGCCATTTTAATCTAGATTGATCTAGATTAATTCCAAGATTACAGTGAGGTTAATTTAGATTAAAAAAAAAATCTATGCCCACCACTAGAGGTCGGCCGATATATCGGGCCGATATTTGTCATTTTTTAATATATCGGCATCGGCCGATATCCGTGTTTAGTAGAGCCGATTTAAGTTCAGGCACGTCGGCGGGCAGCCCCGTGTTATTGGTGCAGTGGAAAGTGCTGCTGCCGCATGTGAAGGACCCCAAGCCAAAACTTTTGGAAGATTCAACAATAGTCCTGGGAGATAAAGGTAGTCAGAGAATTTCACTCTGTAAATGAGGTGGAGTAGGTGGCAGCTCTCACAAACACTGCAGCGTGATTGAGGGCTACGTGACCGCACCGTGTTCGGAGAGACAGCTGTCCTGGAGCAGCACAGAACGTTGAATGACATTTGTTCGGAAGCATGGTTTGATGCAGACAATAGCCGGGTTTCCATCCAACTCATTTGCATTTAGGGATGTCAATATTTGATCATTTCCATGATCTATCGTCGTTTAAATTAACAATCAATGAATAAGCTTAATGCTGCAAAATGCGTCTGCAGCGGTATTATTATTATGTGCAAAAGCCACTCGGAAAAAAAGCTTTCTCACCCGAATTAAAGGGGTTTTAGTCTGAATAAAATGCTAGTAGCAGGACTGTAAAATGAATATGTGATTATGATCATTTGATAAAATGAAGAGAGCGTGCCGTACGTTTGAGATCATTTTACTTTGTTGACTGTTTCTCGTCAAGGAGACCGCTGAACGCGCCTCTTTAAATGGTTTCGTGGTGCTCGTTGTTGTATTTTAAAACGCAATTGCAATGTTTTCAAATAACACTATAGTATTAAAAATAAAATGATCCCAAACGTAACTGTGGCGCTTGTGGCTGTGCAGTCAGTGAACCGCTTTTTTCACATCAAACATTTTATGCGAGTATTATGACCAGTACTTTATTTGATCCTGTTCTGCAAAATGTTCGATTTTGAATTTTTTGCATTCCGGTAGGCCTATTTGTTTTTAAAAATCCTGCATTTACAGTGCATTAGATCGTGACAGTGGGTGTGTGCGTGCAGACGAGGACGAGCGAGCGCGGGTTTGGCTAGATGTATTTGGAGGTTATTGCTCACGTCTCGTTCTGCACATATCCAAATGTTTCCATATTCGCAATGTATTTGAATGTTAAACTATAATATTTTTAATTTTTTTAATGTAAACTAGACGGAAAAGATCATCCTCTTCACATGAGCAAAAACGTCCTTGGCATAACAGCAGAGTGGACCGGTATATTACGGTCTATTTAAACTGACCAGTGTAACCTTTTATATGTTTGGTTACTGTACTTAATCTTAATAATGAACAGACTGCGGTGTAAGTTTGAAGTTAGAATGCACTTTAGATGTTCTGTGTCATTTATACCAAACACAAATGTTGCTGGTTGCTAGTGTGTTTGCAGCACTACTATTATTTATTTTTTATATATTTTATTTTTTATATTTTTCAGTTTTAATTGATTTTTATTTATAAAATTTTATTTCTTTTATTTACATTTATATTTAAGTTTACATTTATGTTCCAACAAACTTGAAAAATTCTGCTTGATAAATGCTCTAAAACTTTTATGTAAATTATTGACTTGTTTATAAATGTTGTGCATCCACTTATTATTAGTGTGACATTTTAGCATGCAAATGAAGGGGAAAACTTCAAGATATCAGCCCTAAAAATCGGCAGCACATATCGGCCATCGGCTGACCCTGACCTCTAAACATCGGCATTGGCTATAGAAAAACACATATCGGTCGATCTCTACCCACCACTAATAAAAATGCACATTAACACAACCATTTGTATTTGGGGCTGGTGAAAATGTTCATCAGAAAGCCCTCATTTTGTGAAACAATGATTATCAAAATATTTACTTTAACCATCATTAAGTAGACTGAAAGCCTAATAATGTGACCTGGTAAAAAGAATGTTTAAGTGTCTATGGTTATTTTTGTTAACCACAGTGAGTTACACTAGTGAGTAATTTTTGCACAAACTGCTTATTTCGAGATCAATAACAGTCTCTGACATTGTATTGGCATCTCTTACAATTCATGACTACATTGTGCAAAATCATGTAATTTTTTTTTGTATATGCGAAAGACTGTTGGACAAACCATGTATTCAGTGTTTGTCTCTTACAAATTTATTTTTTAAAATGTTTTATTATTTGTGTAGGTGGCGCATAGTTATCCATGGTGGCATTGATGGCTTCAGCAGACTTGGTTATCTTGGTGCATCCACAAACAACAGGGCTGAGACTGTCTTAAATCTGTTCAAACATGCTGTCAGAAACTACGGAATTCCATCTCGTGTGCGGAGTGACAAAGGAGGTGAAAACAGAGATGTTGCTACTTTCATGGTGCACCATAGAGGAACCAATCGAAACTCTCACATTGCGGGACGCAGTGTCCATAACCAAAGGTATGTAAAAAGCCAAGAATTGATTTTGTGTAGAGCGACACACATGCCAACCACTGGCGGTCACTTTTGTGAAAAAAATGTAGCTTTTTGAGATTATTTTACATATCTAAAGACGTTTCTGTTTTCAACGCCAAATATAGGCAAAACCTTGGACAACTAACAGGCATTAGAAAAAAAATTAGTAAAAAGGGCGCTTGAGACACTGATATTTCTGATACAATGACAAACAGGATTGCAACATTCTCGAAAAACAATAAGCAGAAACAATAGCCATAACATCTATGAAAAACATTACTACAGGCTTCAACATGCCTGTGTTTAGCAGCTGAGCATCTAGGTCTATTCATAAAGCCTAGCGCAAAACTATTGCAAATCAAAGTGAAAGTAAGTAGCAGACGCTTAACACACAATCATCTTCATTAAAAGTAAAGAAACGAGATGATCTTACCAGGGCTGTTGCCGCTCTCTCTTACTGAAGTCTTTGATTTAGACATTTTAGCTGATGGTCAATAAAATGCAGCTCATAGGCAATCTGTTGCTTTCTGTGACGTGCACTCTTTTATATCTGAATATAGCGCGGTAAATGAGGATCGGATTTTAATCCGTTTTGCAAAAACATGTGTAGAATATAGATGTAAATAAGGACTGCTGCTTTGAATTTATGACAATGTGTCCTTGTTATAAATTACTCTACAATTAATTGTGGACAGTTAAAGTAACACTAAGGTTGTGTTGTCTGGTTAGATGTTGTTAGTGGAGTTGTATGTTTAAGACTGTAGGAACGTGACCCGATCTGGCAAACTTGTATAGTGTGGATAGGGCTGATAAAGGGCCGCAAAACGAATCCAGAAGTGCCATTCACACCCTGTCACGACTTGATGAACCACTGAAACGATTTTGGAAACATTATTTGAAGGTAAAAAATCCTACTTAGTGTTGCTTTAACAGCTTTTTCTTCCAACAGAATTGAGAGGCTGTGGCGAGATGTTTACATCTGTGTGTTGGATGTTTTCCATTCCATCTTCTCATGTTTGGAAAGCATGGGTTTGCTACATCCAGACAACGAGCTCCACCTGTATGCTCTCCACTGGGTCTTCATACCTGTGATCCAGTCCCATCTCGACTTCTTTGTCCAGGGATGGAACAACCACAGCATCAGAACTGCCAGGAATATGTCTTCCCTGCAAATGTGGCATGTATTCAGGAACAGTGAAGATCTCATGCAGGTAGTGATTTTAACAGGGAAAAGCCTCTGCTACACATGCACTCACTCCACAGGGTAACTGCTGTGTGGCGACTGGGCCTATTCTTGCAAGAATAAATACTTCTCTTTTTATAAATTTGACTGTCTCTTACGCAGTGATGATGTTTAATGTGATGATTTTTTATTTTTTTTGGCCACAACACAACATTAGCTGCGGTTGCTCTGAAATGTCTGCAATCTCGCTAACAATGTCAACAATAATGTTGTCCCTGTTGAAAAAAATATTACATTAAAGAATGTTCGTGTAGTAGTTCAATGATTCTTAAGTTGCTTGCATTTACGCTCTGATTCTTGGCTTTTATTTGGATTTTGTACTGTTTACTTTTTAAAATAGCCATTTTGCTCTTCAACAGGTCAGTGAACAATATGGGACTGACTGGAGTGGACCAAGTGCAGCAGGGGTGGACACTCATCTTGACATTCCAGAGATTGAGCTTCCATGGCAGCTTACTGAAGCAGACTTTGCCCTTTTACCTCAACCAAGCACAGAGCAACGTGACTACGGTGTTCAACTTTATTGTGAAACTGTGGAAGTATTGTCTAGATTATTGTAAGGAGAACCAGGGTATGTCCAAGATACAGCACAACTACAGTAATTCAGCCCCCCTAACAGCCCGGAAGACTTTGTCTTTGACAAACTACCCTTCTCCTTGTAGTCCTCTCCTGACAAAATGCATATATACTCACAGAGGACAAGACACAGACCATTATTGATAAAAAGGGAAGTCCTTAATTGAGATTAATTTACTGTAACAATTTAGCCTTTATTTTGCTTTACTACACTACTTGTATTATGCAACAAAAAAGAAAGATAATAAAGTGTCAAGACAAGATTTTTATGGGGGAATTCAGGCACCACAACAACAATTACAGGGAGAACAGAAAAGTACAGAAGGTAATTTAAAGATATAACAAACAAAATAAAATCATGTAATTATAGGTCATATTATATATATATATATATATATATATTTAAAGATATAACAAACAAATATATATATTCTTTATATATATATATATATATATAAAGAACTAAGAGGAGAAAATAAACTACAATACTTGAGAATAAAGTGCCAATGTGTCTGAGTGAGTGAAAAAGTCTGGAGTCTAGTGGTGTCTATTGATCCCGTTTTTACAGAATGAGCCGTAGCTTGGCTGTGAGCACTTCTGGAAACACTGCAGCAAATCTCTGACCCAAAGCTGTGACACCAAGTGGTCCTTCATGTCCAGGTGAAACATCTATCTGCAAGAAGGATAAGTCAGTGGGTGGGTTATATATTGTTATAAGAAAAGTTACTGAAACATGGCCTTAACGGTTCAACAGTCCCCTCTAGTTCTTTGGTTCTGTTTGACTTCAGGTGAGTAGCACAACACTGAACTACAGTGTTAGCTGTGATGGTTAAACCTTTACACACAAGACTATGTTAGTGACCCAATGGCGCAGACTGCAAGTGACTAGCAGAATATCAGCTGGAAGCAGCAAAGTCACCACACAAACACGTTAAGACGATGTCAGAGCATAATATAGCAATATATTGCGGTCGTTTTTACACTGCACAAAAAACCCTGCTGTTACATCGTCACTGGCCTTCATGCTGCCTTACTGTTTTCTTACCTTGTTTTTTTTTTATGCTTTGTTTTTTTTTTATATATATGCGTATTATATATGCGTTTTTATATATATATATATATATATATATATATATACACACACACGACATATGACATCAAAGAGAGTAGACGCTCCTTATGCTTTTGAATTGCTCTCGCAGTACTTTGATGTCATAAAACCGATCGGCCTTGGAGTGTGCAGCGTCGGTTCAAGTCGAACAAGCCTAATTTATTTTCTCTCACAAACTTTATAATATATATATATATATATATATATGATATATAGCAAAAAGTTTAAAAAACAAAACAGCATGTCCCAATATAATAATACCCTACTAAAGCATGTTAGCAATATCAGCTTATATAACTAGTAGCTAATGTTAGCATCTTACCTGCTGCACTGTCTTCTGCTTTCTCGTCGTCAGACCGATAGCACTCCTTTCACTGGTGGCTTTGTGTTTGAGGGCACAAATGTTACAAAGCTGTCATTAAGTTGAAGTTATCACACAATCCTCGCTCAAGCCGCTCACTCGCTCCGTTTGGTTTCATTACAGTGTGCTCCTTAGCACTGGGAGCTCCCTCTGCTGTCCATAAGGTGCCTCTGCGCACAAGCCATTTCAAACCCAGCCTCCAGTATTTGGGCCACGCCTCCTAATTTGCATACACTCCTCAATCCTCAAATGCCCAATCCTCAATCCTAAATGGCTAAATGATTAAATGCCCAATCCTAAATCCCCAAATGCCCAATCCTAAATCCTAAATGGCTAAATGACCAAATGCCCAACCCTAAATAGAAAATGCCCAATCCTAAATACAAAATGCCCAATCCTAAATACCAGATTAATTTTTGACTTGGACTTTAAGTTTCAAATTTAGATTTTTAGTTTTGGTTTAAGACTTTTAGTTTTAGACTTTTAGTTTATAATCTGACCCAATAATCCCTCCATATTAATCTGCATTTGTTCAGAATACAAGAAAATGTGCTAACAAAAAAAGGTCCCCAGGACGTCCCCTAAATGGCCTCAGCGAACATCCCTCGGACGTCAGCATGTAAGGTCCCCTTTATGTCGAGCGGACGTTCTCGCAGATATCCTCCGGACATTCACGGGGACGTTCACAGGAGGTGCAGCGGCCATTCAGGAAGTTTAGGGGACTTTCGCTTTAAGTCCTCTGAATGTCATTTTATTTTACTTTTAGGCTAATCAAAGACAACGTTTGTATGAAGCAAAATACGTTTATTTTAATAGAACAATTGTAAAGTTGCAGTGCTCTTTTCATGTGTGTGTGTGTGTGTGTGAGTGTGAGTGAGAGAGAGTGTGTGTGTGTGTGTGTGTGATCTTTATAAGGAACCAGTTTAATTCTTCTGATTCTCATGTCTCTTCCTGAAAGAAAACAGGAAGCAGGTTTCAGTTGTTTTACAGAAGTGAAAGAAATTTCAGAGCTGCTGTTCAACTCAACGTTTCAGAGGAGGAAATGGAAATATCTAGAAATAATGTTTGAGGTGAGTGTTTGATCTTTCTTTAGTTATTTTCATGTAGGAATGTCGTCTTATGATGTATCATTGGTCACTGAGCTTCTCAAACTTTAATGCTGTGCTGAAGTCATTTTGATGGTTTTATTTAAACTCTTGATGTCATGATCAAACAGATGATCAAGTGTGTCTTTGTCAGTGAATCATGGAGAGCTGCTCATTCTGATACTGTTGTCACATCGTGTGAAATCACTGTTTCTCAGTTTACTGTTTGTTAGTGAGTCTGTGATTTCAGTATTTCTCTTCATGCACTCTTTACTCTGAGACAGAAACTATCACTCAACATCATGCGTCTGCAGACAGTTCTATACGATGAGCTCTATAACATACTAATTTAATACAATGAGCAGCATTTCTTTTTCAATAAAACTGTTTTACAGTTCACTGTAGGTGTTGAACAACAGAATTAAAGAAATATAAAGAACTCTCAATGTTGAAACTCCCATTGCAAAAATAAAGTGCCCATAAATGTATAAAGTTTGGTTTTAAATGTAGATTCATGAAGTGTGAAGTTGGAAAAATAGGACTGACTGCCTCCTTTCATTCCAGACTCAAGCTGCACAAACTCACAGACTTCTAAAAATGATCTCAAACACAGGAACTCACAGCAGAACCTCACTGTTTAAGGCAAGAGTGTGGGGTCCACATTAAAATAAATCCTCACCATGCAGTCTACATCCTACAGTCATGGCCAGAAGTTTTGGCAGTGACATAAATTTTGTGTTTATTGTGTAGAGTGATCAGATGCATTTTAAATAATTGCTAAAAGCTTCATTGGCCAAAAAATAACTTTTCACAAAAAAAAAAAAAAAATCACTGTTTTTGATCCTGACACAAAATGACCAGCTAACATAAACTGACTCATCATATCAGCAGCACATGTGAAAGTGTGAATAAATATTAGTCAGGTCAAATCAGTATCATGCTAATTAGATTGAATGCAGTGAAGAAGTCTTCAGGACATCCCAGAGTGTCCAGCAAGTGCCAGGACGTCTCCTCCTGAGGAGTCAGCTACAGAATCGAGTCTACAGCAGTGCAGAGCTTGCTCAGGAATGGCACCAGGTTGGTGTGAGAGCATCTACATGATTTATTGTTCACCTGCTGCAGGAAAATGTACTGTTGTGTGGAGTGTCAGCAAAGAAGCCACTTAAGAACATCAAGGACAGACTAAAATTCTGCAGGAAGTACAAGGATTGGACAACAGAAGACTTGTGCAAAGTTATTTTCTCTGATGAAGCTCCCTTCTGACTGTTTGGGAAATCTGGAAAATCGATTGTCCAGAGAAGAAAAGGTGAACGCTACCATGAGTCCTGTGACGTGCCAACAGTGAAGCATCCTGAGACATCCATGTGTGGGCTCTCTCATAATTCTGCCCAAAACCACTGCCATGAATAAAGAATGGTATCAAAACGCCCTGCAAGAGCAACTTCTTCCAATGATCCATGAGCAGTATGGTGGTGATCAATGCATTTTCCAGCATGATGGAGCACCATGTTCACAAAGCAAGAGTGATAAAGAAGTGGCTCGAAGATCATTACATTGAAATTCTGGATCTGTGGCCAGGCAACTCCCCGGATCTCAATCCCATAGAGAACCTGTGGACAGTTCTCAAAAGGCAAGTGGACAAGCAGAAGCCCACAAATTGTGATCAACTAATAAGGCAAGAATGGATCACCATCAGTCAGGATTTGGTCCAGAAGCTAATATCCAGCATGCCAGAGTGAAATGCAGAGGTTATGAAGAACAAGGTTCAACACTGTAAATATTGACTCATTATATATATATATTTTTTGCCAGTAAAAGCTTTTAAAACTTATGATATGCTTATCATTGTTTTTCAGTATACCGTAGAAACGTGGAAAAATAAATCAACAAATACTGAAGCAGCAAACTTTGCAAAATACAAAATTTATGTCACTGCCAAAACTTTTGACCATAACTGTAGACATTTTTTAAAATGATCTAATGGATTAATGCCTCTCTGATTCATTGATCATTAGTTGTTGTTGATCAAGATTAAACGGATTTCGCTGTCATTAAAAAAAAAAAAAAAAAAAACTTGTTTTAATGACTCGCTTATGCATTAAATAATTAATATACAAAACAGGTTAAGTAAAATATGCAAAATATAATATCGTAGAAATATAAAGTGATAGACTGCGAATAAGACTGCATAACAAAGTGAATTATTTTAATCATACAATGATTCAAAATAAAACCAAAAATAAGAATGAATGATGCAGCACATCTCTTGCATGTCTCACCCATGTGTGCTGAACACGCAAAATCTTGCTCTTTGTAGGCTTTGCATGCACCACAGATAGCAACAAGAGTTATTTGAAACATAAAAGGTTTAAATAAGATAATTTAAAACATTTAAAAATAGTTTTGGTGATTTGTCCTACAGTCCGCCTGTTCTTACCCACAGCAAATGCAGGATAAATCTTGTTAAGAGTTCAATTTCTAAAATTAGAATTAAGTCATTTCTTAAATATTATAATACAGAAAGCATGAAACAGATCACAGCAGTAGACCTTTATCAGTCATCAGCAATGTAGTAAACACGTGTGCTGGTATGCATATGATTTAATATGAAGCATCGATAATGGTCACGTCCATAACGCATTATTACCCATAGGAAAAATGTATTGCTCAGTGGTTGCTTTTCCTAATCTCAGGAGACTTAGATGAGATTCTCATCTATCTCTATTTTTAATATCAACAGCATTTCAGATGTTTCTCCTGAAATTCCTTAGAAGAAATGGAAGTAGACACAAATGAGACATAAGAAATATTTGAGGGAAAAAAAGAGTCAAAACTGAGAATGTGTTGGAAGAAACAGAATATCTCTTTATTGTCTAGTTGCGATCTCTATCAAGGCTCCATTATAGGAATATTTTATTGCTCAGTGGTTGCTCTTTCTAACCTCAGGAGACTTAGTTGTGATTCTCATGTATTTCTCATTTTAGTCTCTAAAGTGTCTCAGATGTTTCTCCTAAAAATCCTTAGGAGAAATAAAAGTAGACACAACTGAGACATGAGAAAGTTCTGAAAGAAAGGAATCCAAAATGACAATGAGAGAGAAACATGGGAGATCTCTTTATTGTCTTGCTGTAATCTTCTAGATTAAGACTCTATTACTCTATGCTCAGGATACTAAGGGCTGATTCTCTTATTTGTCTCATTGAGATATCAGCTTTGTCTTCAGTTTTTTTTTTAGGAGAAACATTAAACTTTTACTAATATTGTAAATACTAAAACTCATTTAAAATAGCACTAAATATAAAGGGTTACTAGTTGAAATGTTTAAATTTATCTTCAATGTCCAGCATTGTATATTCACCACATTTTCCAAACACACTAGAAATGACTTACAAGTGCAAGATGTTTAGTATAAGAGCAATACCTTTTTTTAAACAAATGTAACACTAGTGTCCCAAAGTTTTTTTTTTTTTTAGTATAAAATTGTACAGCCCATTTTTGCATGTATGTAAATATAGGTTATGGTTTCCTCTGTTAAATCACTGTGCAATAAAACACTGTCTACATAAAACAACTTCAAATATGACAATGCATGTATTGTCTTTGATTGAAATGGTGTAGATAAATGACATTGAAGCTAACCAGAGGGAAGAAAAATTACATAAAAAAGAGATCTCTTTACCATTTCAAATATTTCTCAATATTTTTCTCTCTCAATATTTTTAAGATTTAATGAAAACTTTAGCTTGAGTCTCCTGCTTCTCAAACTTGTCTCCTGAGACAAAAACTCTAACAATCTCACAATGGTCTTCTTTAAATGGGTCATATGATGCAATTTAAATTTTTGGATTGTTACAAGCTCTTTGTGCATATAGAAGATCTGTAAAGTTGCAAAGACTAAAGTCTCAAATCCAAAGAGATATTCTTTATAAAAGTTAAGAGTCAACCACACCCCCTTAAAACGGCTCATTCTAACACGCCCCCACATGTCTACGTCACTATGTGGGAAGATTTGCATAACGCTGCCCAAATGTTCATGCAAAGAAAGAAGGCGTAACTTTTACTCTCGCTGTTGCCACTGCTGCCATGTTGTGGAGAAGCTGTGTTTCATTGTGAAAGCAAAACTACTTTGTTTGGCCTTCCAAAAGAAGATGATATCCGCCTGGTCATGCCTAGAGCTGATCCGTGCTGGTCGCTGAGGAAATGCATCAACTTGGCGCTGTGGATCACCAGGACTTTTTGTTTGGACTTCCAAAAGAGGACACAACTACAAATCAGTGATTGTTGTATTTACAACACTGTTCCAGAACAGTTCGACCCAAATGTTCAGATTTGTGCAACGCATTTTATGGAGGACTGTTTCCTGATCCTGGGAGAGTAGACTACAATGCCCCGGCATGTACATTTACATATTTAAATAATTTGCAACTGATGATTCAAATGCAAATTTTAAGGATTGTAGAGTAGGCTTGTTGTTTGTTGTTTCAACGATCACAAATGCAGACATTACGTGGCGCGTTATGCAATGCGTAAAAAGACAGTATATAAAGTCATTATAATCAGTAATTATGTCCCCACTGGATGCAACAAATGCCTTGTTTGTAATGGGTTTTAATGTTTTTGTCTGGTCGTGCTGGTAGACGGCTTCATAGTATTGTAAGGGGAGTAACATTTCCACTTGTAAAAATCGACTCGTTTCAGAAGGCGGGGCATAGAGGAGAAACAATAATGTTCATTTTGTGGAAAATAATGTGTTTTTTTAACCTTAAACCACATAAACACATTTCATTACACCAAATACTCAAAATACTATTTTTAGCAACATCATATGACCCCTTTAAAGCTTTAGAAGAGATCTTAACAACTTTACACTTTGCTCAGATATTTCTCCTTAGCTAGAGACTCTGGATCTCTCACATTTGTCTCTTTTAACCCCTTAAGACCTGGCAAAACATTTTAGGATTTTTTTTATTTTTATTTTTTCATGTCATTTCATTGTTTAGAGCATTTAAGAAAAAAAAAATGTTAAAATGATATTTCATTCATAAGTTATGCTATGTCCTCGGTAGGCATCGGGACTCAATTTCTTAAATAAAAAGACATGAATGAACATAAATAGGCAAAAACAATTTTTTTAAATCACCAATACATTTTTAGTTTTCAGAGGTTTTTTTTTTTTTTTTACCAAACTTTGTATAAAGATAATTCTCAAATATGTTATAACAGAATGATTCAATATACCATTTTTCTTTCTGCAAAATATGTGTAAAATGACCATAAACCAGTTTTCTCATTAAATATAATATATCTATAAACTAAATCTAATTTGCATATTAATGTGTTTTTGGAGCAACATGTAATGAAAGAAAGAAGTGTAATAATGGGAGTAATAATTGACAAGATTTTCATAATAATATATAATATTTCATAGGAATATTGAAATGTAATTTCTTTCCCTATTCATTTGTTATGTCTCTAATAAACATGATTTTAGTCCCGGTGTCCTCATATGAGGACATGTATGAAATCAACGTCCTGTTTCATAACAGAAAGTCGTATTTTGATTTGAAACCCCATAACATTTTCCTGAGATGTTGATTTATGACACACAGTTTAAAAATTAGTCAGATTTAAAGGATAATTACAAAATATTATCATATTTCCATAAGAGTGTCACTAAATTAATATCAGACATTTTTGATGACCAAGGAGAGGGAGTGTTCATGCAGAAACATCCAATCATTTGGTATCTCTGAAAAGCCCTGAATGTGTTCTGTAAGGCAAGGCAAGGCTGGAATGCACCTGAACCCACTGAGCGTCACATACGCTCGTATAGCAAGTTTATTTATATAGCACATTTCGTACACAATGGTAATTCAAAGTGATTTAAATAAGCAATTTTAAAAACATAAAACAGGCAATTTTAAAACATTGGAAATGATTTAAAAATTGACGTATTTAAATTTAATTTAAAACAGTTAAAAAATGAAAATGATTTTACATAGAATATAGTGAATATGTAAAATACAGTGCAATCAATTCGGACATCGCACATTGCTCATTCAACAAATGCACAGCTAAACAGATGAGTTTTGAGTCTAGATTTAAATGTGACTAATGTTTTAGCACATCTGATCTCTTCTGGAAGCTGATTCCAACTGCGGGCGGCATAGTAACTAAAGGCGGACTCCCCTTGTTTTGTGTGAACACTTGGTATTTCTAACTGACTCGATCCTAATGATTTGAGTGGTCTGTTAGGTTTATATTCAGTGAACATATCTGCAATATATTTTGGTCCTAGGTCATTGAGTGATTTATAAACGAGTAAAAGTACTTTAAAATCAATCCTAAATGTAACTGGAAGCCAGTGTAAGGACCTGAGGACTGGTGTGATATGCTCAGATTTTTCTGGTTCTAGTCAGAATCCTGGCAGCAGCGTTCTGGATGAGCTGCAGCTGTCTAATGGTTTTTTGGGAAGGCCGGTGAGGAGACCATTACAGTAGTCCACCCCTGCTGGTGATAAAGGCATGAACACGTTTCTCCAAGTCTTGACTGGAAACAAAACATCTGATTCTTGCAATGTTTTTTAGATGATAGTATGCTGATTTAGTTACTGCTTTAACATGACTACTGAAACTAAGCTCTGTCTCCAGAATCACACCAAGATTCCTGACTTGATTTTTAGTTGTTTGTCCCCTTGAGTCAAGGTATGCATTCACCTTGAAAACTTCATCTTTGTTTCCAAATGCAATAACTTCAGTTTTTTCATTGTTTAACTGAAGAAAGTTCTGGCACATCCAACTATTAATTTCATCAATACATTGGCAGAGGGAGTCAATGGGGCTGTAGTCATTTGGCGATAAGGCTAGGTAAATCTGGGTATCATCAGCATAGCTGTGATAGGCAATTTGGTTCTTTCTCATTATCTGACTTAGTGGGAGCATATACAGGCTAAACAAGAGCGGTGCCAGAATTGAGCCTTGTGGGACTCCGCATGTCATGGACGTCCACTTAGACTTATGCTCTCCTAGACTCACATAATAACCTCTCCCTTCTAAGTATGACCTGAACCATTTGAGTACCATCCCAGAAAGCCCGACCCAGTTTTCCAGTCTCTCTAGTAGTATGTTATGATCGACAGTGTCAAACGCAGCACTGAGATCTAGCAATACCAGCACTGATATTTTGCCAGAGTCAGAATTTAAGCGAATATCATTTATTATCTTAATGAGCGCTGTCTCTGTGCTGTGATGCAGTCGAAAACCAGATTGAAAATTGTCCAGGTATCCATTTGAGTTTAAGTATTTGTTCAGCTGATTAAAAACTACCTTTTCTATAATTTTGCCTATAAAAGGAAGATTAGATATTGGTCTATAATTGCTCAAAATGGGTGTTATCAAGATTGCTCTTTTCAGGAGGGGCTTAACAACTGCAGTTTTCAGGGAGTTTGGAAAAGTCCCAGAAATAAGTGAGGCGTTCACTTCTTCTAAGAGATCTGCTTCTAAACAGTTTAACACACTTTTGAAAAAAGATGTGGGAAGTGTGTCAAGATCGCAGGTTGACGATTTTAGGTGCTGCACTATTTCTTCCAAAATTTTGCTATCAATTGCTTCAAAAATAGACATAGTATCTTTTTGATATTGCGTTCAGATCTGTCTGACCTCTGCATTACTTGAGGATGTGCTAATCGCCTTCCTGATATTAATGATCTTCTCAGAAAAGAAGGAAGCAAACTCATTGCATTTGCTAACTGAGAGCATTTCACTGGGAATCTGACTTGGGGGGTTTGTCAGTCTCTCAACAGTGGCAAAAAGAGTACGAGTGTTGTTTAAGTTACTGTTTATAAGGTTTGAGAAGAAATTCTGTCTAGCTGTGGCTAGTTTCACATTAAAAGCGTGAAGGCTGTCTTTATATATGCTATAGTGAATTTCAAGTTTCGTCTTCCGCCACATCCGCTCGGCTTTTCTGCATTGTCTTTTCATAGTCTGAACTGCTGTTGATCTTCTCCAAACTGATTTCTGTCTGTTTGTTTTCTTACTGACTATTATTGGAGCAATATCATCAATAACATTCTTAACGTTTGAGTTAAAGGAATCAAGGAGAATATCAACAGAGTCTGCAGAAATGCTTGGTGTTAGAGATATAGCCTCCATAAACCGCACACTAGTGTTCTCGTTAATGCATCTCCTTCTGAAAGACACAGATCTAGATTCAGTGGTAGCAGAGATCAATATATCAAAGGAAATACAGAAGTGATCAGATAGTGCTACGTCCTTAATAACAATGGATGAAATGTTTAGACCCCTACTGATGATTAAATCTAGAGTGTGTCCACCTTTGTGTGTGGGTACATACACATGCTGAATCAGGTCAAAAGTGTTTAGAACCGTTATCATTTCTTTTTTAATTTTGTTTTCTGCATTATCTATATGAATATTAAAATCCCCTGCAATAGCAAACCAGTCAAAATCTTTGAAATCATTGATAGCATTTCTGTGACCTCTTCAACAAAGGCTGGAGAGTATTTTGGAGGCCTGTAAATAATGATAAACAGAATGCGTGGAGCACCTTTCAGCACAATCCCTAGATATTCAAAAGACACGTACTGACCAAATGACATTTGCTTGCATTGATAGACATCTTTAAATAGAGCAGCTACACCTCCACCTCTCCTAACAGTCCTGCAGACACTCATGAAAGTAAAGTTAGGAGGGGCTGCTTCATTGAGGACTGTTGCACTGCAGCTGTCTTCTAGCCATGTTTCATTTAGAAACATAAAATCCAGATTGTTTGTGGTTATAAAGTCATTGATTAGAAATGATTTATTTTTTAGTGAGCGAATGTTTAAAAATGCCAACTTGATGGCAGTACTTTGTGTCTTTACATCAATCTTAGTTTGATGCATTATAGGTCGCAGATTAGATGAGTTTGCCCTTGAGCTTGAAAAGACCTTAGACTTTCTATCACGTGATAAAACTGAAATAGAGAAAGCTACAGGCACGCTGGGTTCCCGCTTGTTCTGTAAACATTTGTGAATGTTGCTGCTATTATAGCGGGGACCCGACACACATATCACTGAGAGCTGCTATCAGTTGTTTTTGGTTCACCTTCAGCAGATGGAGGGTTTGGGCCCTGGCATTGTGGCAGCGGTCGGAGAGCTCTCACAGGAGCAGGGCCCACAGGCTTTAGTGGTTGGGGGGCCCGCCGTTTTTTTGGTGATATTTGCGGGCTTGCAGCGAATGAGTGAGAGAGTTTAGTCCCAGCATACACCAATTCCTTCATTTTCTGTGAGAAGCACAGAAGTGGAGATGCTGGAGAGAGGGATAATGTGTCCGGTGAGAGGGGCTGTGTCTCTGGTGTTTCCAGTGACTGTGATATGTTGTCCTGGCTTCCGTGGCTGTTTTCCAGAAGGTCGTCCTTGGGGTGCTGAGTCTTGTATCTGTTTTGATATATCACAGTACAGGACATCCAGACTTAAAACTGAGGCATGTACAGTCTCAGAGAAATTCACTATAAAAAGTAACATTACCCTTATTTCTGCATAATTTCTCTGTTAATATAGCCTTTGACTCTGAATTAATGATTTCCCCCATTTATTTAGTGCCTTTCGAGTACTTGACTTGATGCACACTTTGTAAAGTTGTTGGGATCTCTTCTAAAGCATTACAGGAGACAAATATGAGACACCCAGATAATTTAGCTAACGAAAAAATCCTAAGCACAGTGTGTGATTTTGTTGAAATCTCTAATCTAAACTTTTGAGGAGGCAAATGTGAGACCACCAGAGTCTTTAGCTAAGGAGAGATATCTGAGCACAGTGTGTGACGTTGTTGAGAGCTCTTCTAAAGCTTTGTAATGTATGGTATTTGTGTTTTTACTCCTTACCTGTTGATGGCGCTCTGTCTAGAAATGTGTTGTGGATATAACCTGTTGGACAAAAGAATAAGAAGGTTCAGTAAAACAGATAGTCACATTAATCTGTGGTCACTGTGAATTATTAAAATACATGTTCAACAAACATCACAAGCTTTGAAAGAGACAAATGTGAGACCACCAGATTCTCTAGCTAAGGAGAAAAATCTAAGCACAGTGTGTGATGTTGTTGAGATCTATTCTAAATCTTTAACTCAAGTCTCTCTAAAACAGACACATAATGCCCATAAAAAGGGACTCTTCTCTAATAAATTCATAAAAAAAACCTTTCTTTGAATGAACACACACATCCTTCAGGTTATTGTGTATATAGTTGCTGTTCTTGTATATTGTCTGATGAATTTGACTGTATTATGTATGCTTATGATAGAACCACTCGTTTATGTAATCTTACCATGTTCAGTATCTATGAATTCGTCTTCTGATGATCTAAACGAGAGTGTATATTAGGGCTGCACGATAAATCGAAATGCAATCGAGATCGCAATTCGACAGAAGCTGTGATTCTCATGTGTATCTTTCAGTGAAGCACGGTTCTGTAATCAGCAGTAAATCTCCATCTGAAGGCCAGAGGGAACTCTCTCGCTGAAACTCCAAATACGCCCCGAAGAAGAAATCTAGGAAATGCCTATAGCGATAGCTGGATAATCAGAGGATTTAACTGCTTTTATTATTCAGCGTGACTAATAAACACACGCTTATGACAATACATGGTTTATCTGAGTTGTTATTATTCTAAATTTCATTTAATTAAAGTATATTTATAATGCAATGCCTTTATTACTGCTTAGAATATTATGAAATATGTTGCGTGCCTTATTCTGTGTGAGAAGCCACATCATCTCACAGAAGGATTTATTTCAAACACTCAACTGACGTTATGAAGTGAGTTTGGAGTAAAAATATGTTATTCAGTGTGGTATTTTCACATGCTTTCAGATGGAGCAGCATTTACTACACAGAGCTGTAGCTCACTGAGAAGCTATGCAAACAGCTTTCATAATCGAGAATGATTTCTTCAATTTCATAAACGCGCAGTAAAATTGTCTCCAATTTTTTTGTGATCTTCACCTGCAGATCCCAGCTGTGTGTCTCTGAAGAGTGATGCATCTGTGAATCTTCCTCCTGAATTGAGTGATGAAGCAGTGACCTTTGACCCCAGGTGAGGATAAACGTGTAGTGATGATTGAACTGATTTACCGGATTTAAAAACACTCAGGACTTGACACAAGGAGCACATCTGCTCATACATGTCCATATATTATATTATATTATATTATATATAATACATATGACTTGCCAATGGAGGGAACCAACCCCATGACGTCACACGCTGTGGTATTGCAAGAAGGTGGCATCCTTGCTCCAAAAGCTATAACAAAACATCACTTTTTCCTTTAAAATTGTTACATTAACTGTTTGTTATATATTTTTAATTAGTGAAAATCAGTCTTCTAAATAACGTAATCTTGAATGACAGCGTCACTTCCACTTTAAGACATTTAAGACTCTGTAAGGGACTTGTTTTATTGGCATTTGTGCTCCTGAAACGACAAGACTGACATCTTTATTGATTTAGATGTTAATTTACACATCCTTTATGTTTAGATATTTTTTATCTGTTCTTGTGATATTTCAGCAGAGCAGATCGAGAGCGAAGCATGTCTCGAGAAGGCACCTCTGTCTTCTGTCTGAACAACACGAGCGTTACGGTGTCTTTGAATAAACATGATCAACCAGTGAATGATGAACTACAGAGAGTCAAAGACCAGCTCAAAACCAGCATGAAGAACAAGTATGAGAGATTATTTGAGGGACTGAAACCCCAGGAGAATAAAAGCCTCCTGAGCAGGATCTACACACAGCTCTACATCATAGAGGGAGAGAGAGAAGGAGTGAATGAAGAACATGAGGTTTTACAGATGGAGAAAACAGCCAGAACACAATACTCACAAGACACTCCAATCTGCTACAATGACATCTTTAAAGCCTCAGCTGAAGCAGGATGTGAGGAGAAAGACCAGATCAAGACTGTTCTTACTAAAGGCATCGCTGGAATCGGAAAAACCATCTCTGTGCATAAGTTCATTCTGGACTGGGCAGAGGGAAAAGCCAATCAGGATGTAGATTTCATGTTTGTGCTTCCATTTCGAGAGCTGAACTTGATCCGAGATCATCAGTACAGTCTTCACAGACTTCTGCTGGACTTTCATCCTGAACTTCACGATCTGGACTGGATTTATGAGAAGTGTAAAGTTGTGTTCATCTTTGATGGTCTGGATGAAAGCAGAATCACACTGATGTTTTCAGATGATCAGAAAGTTTGTGGTGTGACTGAGACTTCATCAGTGGCTGTGTTGATGTCAAAGCTCATGAAAGGAGAACTGCTTCCCTCTGCTCTCATCTGGATCACCTCCAGACCAGCAGCAGCCAATCAGATCCCCTCTAAATACATCAACCGTTCTGACAGAAATTCAGGGTTTCAATGAACCTCAGAAGGAGGAATATTTCAGGAAGAGAATCAGTGACCAGCATCAAGCCAGCAGAATCATTTCACACATCAGAAGAGCAAGAACCCTCCACATCATGTGCCACATCCCCATCTTCTGCTGGATCTCATCCACTGTGCTTCAGATGCTCCTGAAAGAAGATCTGAGTGCAGAAATCCCTCAAACGCTGACAGAAATGTACATCCACTTCCTGCTGATTCAGATCAACATGAGGAACCAGAAGTATGAAGAGAGAGATCCAGAGAAACTCCTGCAGTCCAACAGAGAAGTGATTGTGAAACTTGCTGAAGTGGCTTTCAAACAGCTGATGAAGGGCAATGTGATGTTCTATGAGAAGGACCTGACTGAGAGCGGCATAGACATCACTGACGCCTCAGTGTATTCTGGATTTGCACTGAGATTTGCACTGAGATCTTTAAGGAGGAATCTGTGATTCATCAGAGGAAAGTCTACTGCTTCATTCATCTGAGCGTTCAGGAGTTTCTGGCTGCTTTCTATGTATTTTACTATTATATCATAAAAAATGACAACACATTGCAGTATTTAGATCAAGTACATAATCTCCATAGGGACACAGTAAATAAAGCCCTTGAGAGTGAGAATGGACACCTGGATCTGTTCCTGCGGTTTCTGCTGGGTATCTCACTGGAGTCCAATCAGAAACTCTTAAAGGATCTACTCACACACACAGTGAACAGTTCAGAGAGCATCAATAAAACCTCACAGTACATTAAAGAGAGAATAAAGACTGACAAAAATCTCCCCACTGAAAGATCCATCAATTTGTTCCTCTGTCTGCTGGAAATGAAAGATCAGACACTGTACAAAGAGATTCAGGTTTTTCTGAAATCAGACAAACAGAGAAAATCAGAGAAACTCACTCCTGCTCAGTGTTCATCAATCACCTACATGCTTCAGATGTCAGAGGAGGTGCTGGATGAGCTGGACCTCAAGAAATACAACACATCAGAGGAGGTCAGAAGACGACTGATACCAGCTGTGAGCAACTGCAGAAAAGTTCTGTAAGTAACTTTATTCTTATCAAGATCAAGGTAGTGTTTATTGTCTCCCTTGGGAGAAAATTGTTTTGGATTAGAGAGAACCTCTGCACATCAACACATAAAAAGACATACAGCATAAATAAATTATCCTTCCATTCCTATAATTCCTCATTACAAAAACAATGCCATTGAAATAATATATTACTTAAAAAGAGACAACACCACTCTGTTATCTCATACCAACTGATGCAATTTTCCTTCTTTCCCTTTTAAACGTCCTGTCACAATTGTTCATTAATTAATTTAACAGACAGTGGAACAAATGAGTGTTTATACCGATTTTGCCTGCATAATGGAACCCTGTATCTTCTTCCAGAATTCATCAGCACATACTCAGGGTGCAACACATGCAAAGAGTCCAATAAAATCTTATTGGCCTGCTGGATCATACACAACTCGGAAATGTTTTGTAACAAATTTCTGCAAATTTGCAGTTCATTTCAGAATGAATTGACTTTTGTGTCTGTATCCGCATAATTTTCCCTGCCACTCTCAACAAATAATTTAATTGGTCTCTCATACGATTAAGTTCAAAACCATACGATTATTTCATATCTTAAAACAGACTCTATCGTTGTCACAGTTATGGACTTCTGTTCTTCTGTTCTTACTGAGTTTCCTTATTTGGTCATGTTCCTTTTCTTGTTTAGTTAATTAATTAGCCCCACACCTGTTTCTGTTTCTCCCTGATTACGTTCCCAGTATTTAAAAAGTCTGTGTTCTCCATTATTCCTTTGTCCGCCATTGATGTTTCTTCGTTTGGATTTGTGTTTGGTTGTGCGCATTCTCTCCTGTGGATTATTAAAATACCTATTTTGATATCTCCTTTGTCGTGTGCTTTGCTTTATACACAAACACGTGTGACAGAATAGCGGACTGAAAAGTGAGTAAGTTTAGTGGCGTTTTTCTGTAAGGCACGCCTAGCAGCGAATGGTCCCAAAGAGGATTCTGCCGCTTTCGTGGAGTGGGTGCTGGAGAATAACGGATCACCGTTCACCGTCTGCCCCGCTGAGGAGGATATCTCCAGCCCCACTCCCGAACCAGAGACCAGCCAGCCGTCATCCTGCTGCACGGAATTACTGCCTGAGCCCACTGCAGACGGAGAGCCTGAGCCCGCCGCGACTGAGCTGATCATCGCCCTGAAGCCTGAGCCTCAAGCATTGACTGACCAAGTGCGTGAGCAGGCAACATCGTCCATTTCCGAGGGAGTTTTGGTGGAGATCGAGGGCTTGGAGGGAAGTCCCGCCCACACTCCCGCCACTGAGGGTGAGCTGCAACTGGTCACTGAACCATACTATGAGGAACTTATGGACCTTTTCCAGATAGATTTAATAGATTGGTATGGGTAGGCATTACCCAATTCTCCTGTGTCACCGCTGTTTCCGCCCAGTCCTGATTTTCCTGTATCTCCGCTGGTTCCGCCCAGTCCTGAATCTCCTGCATCTCCATTGGTTCTGCCCAGCCCAAGCCATACTGTGTTCCCTCCCAGCCTCAGGCCCTCAGCTCACCCTCAGTCAGCACCATCTGGGCGCTCTTATCCGCCTCGGGACTTCCAGTCTCCAGCTCCGCCTTGGTGTGAGGATCCCCTGTCTCCGCCTCCAGCCTCTGAGCCCTGGACTCCACCTCGGTCCTTTAACCCATCGGCTCTGCCTTGGCACTTAGCTCCCTTGTCTCCACCGTGGCCCATCATCCCACCAGCTCCACTGGACTCCCTCGTCCCTCTGGCTCCGCCTTGGTCAGTCGTCGACCGTCCGCCGCCTCAGGACTCCACTTCTCTGGCTTGGCCTCGTCACTACATCCCTCCGGCTCTGTCAGTCTTCTCCTTCCCTCTGGCTCCACCTCCATCCTCAGTTGCTCCGCAGCAGTCTCCCGGAGCCCCCCCTCCACCTTGGTTGCCTGTGCCTTCAGCGCCGCCTTGGCCTTCTGGATCCTCCGTGTCACCCTGGCTCTTTCTCCACCATGGCTCCTCCCACCATCAACTCCACCTTAGGCCACCATCCTGGCTGGCCTCTGGAGTTCCATCTGGCTCCGGGCTCCTCCCTCCATCCACTCCACCCTGGCACTATGTTCTATGCTCCCTCTCCATTGCCTGCCCTACGCCCGCCTCCTGAACCCCCACCCTCCCTCCTCTGGACTATTTCTGTCGGTGCGGGGACGCACCGTTCCGGGAGGGGGTGAACTGTCACAGTTATGGACCTCTGTTCTCCTGTTCTTACTGAGTTTCCTTATTTGGTCATGTTCCTTTTCTTGTTTAGTTAACTAATTAGCCCCACACCTGTTTCTGTTTCTCCCTGATTACGTTCCCAGTATTTAAAAAGTCTGTGTTCTCCATTATTACTTTGTCCGCTATTGATGTTTGATCATTTGGATTTGTGTTTGGTTGTGCCCTTTTCTTCTGTGGATTATTAAAATAACTTTTGATATCTCCTTCATTGTGCACTTTGCTTTATACGTGTGACAATCATTGCTTTATAAAACGTTAGCATAACATTGCTGCTCACGCTGAATAACTGTAATCTTCGTAAAAAAATGTAAATGCTGATGAATTCTTGTACAAATACTTGACACATGTGAGTGCCATTTAAGTTCACTATCAATGTGGTAATATTTGTAGGAATCAACCTGTTTAATATCTTGACCATGAACCACAACAGAGCTTCTATCTCCCACTTATCTGGGGTCTATAATGACTTCTTCTGTCTCCTTAACATTAATCTGCAGAAGGTGGTCTTCACACCAGGCTACAAACCCTCCTACAGCGGCTTTGTAGTCATTCATTTTACAGTGTCTTGTCAGCAGATGCAGCAGTACCGTATCATCAGAGAATTTCAGAATGAATCGACTTTACTGCTGACTGATGCAGTCGTTAGTATAAAGAGTAAACAGAAATGGTGAACTTACACACCCTTGCGGGGCACCTGTGCTACTTACTGCAACATCAGACAGAACTGAATTAATTTTAACCTGTTGTATCCTATTTGTTAAAAAAGAATAATACCAATTAATAATAAAAGTATTGACTTGTACTTATTATGTTGACACTGGAATTAAGCATTTAATTAATATAACTTTTCACCCAAGAGATGCTTCAAAAAACAAAAAACAGAAATGTGAAACAAATGCATTACAGTTAAAATTGCATTGCACATCAGGTCATTGGAGTTTTTCCACATTCATTCCTCTTTGCTGAAACATGCAAGCTCAGATAGGTTAGATCAATATAGAAAACCTGTGTGCAGCCCCTGTAAACCTCAGACATATCCTAGTGTGTTGTAAGTGTGTAGTTTGTAAGACAGGCCTGACACAGGGAAGGTACAGTCGTGGCCAAAAGTTTTGAGAATTACATAAATATTGGAAATTGGAAAAGTTGCTGCTTAAGTTTTTATAATAGCAATTTGCATATACTCAGAATGTTATGAAGAGTGATCAGATGAATTGCATAGTCCTTCTTTTGCCATGAAAATTAACTTAATCCCAAAAAAAAAACCTTTCCACTGCATTTCATTGCTGTCATTAAAGGACCTGCTGAGATCATTTCAGTAATCATCTTGTTAACTCAGGTGAGAATGTTGACGAGCACAAGGCTGGAGATCATTATGTCAGGCTGATTGGGTTAGAATGGCAGACTTGACATGTTAAAAGGAGGGTGATGCTTGAAATCATTGTTCTTCCATTGTTAACCATGGTGACCTGCAAAGAAACGCGTGCAGCCATCATTGCGTTGCATAAAAATGGCTTCACAGGCATGGATATTGTGGCTACTAAGATTGCACCTAAATCAACAAGCTTAGGTTCATCAAGAACTTCAAGGAAAGAGGTTCAATTCTTGTAAAGAAGGCTTCAGGGCGTCCAAGAAAGTCCAGCAAGTGCCAGGATCGTCTCCTAAAGAGGATTCAGCTGCGGGATCGGAGTGCCACCAGTGCAGAGCTTGCTCATGAATGGCAGCAGGCAGGTGTGAGCGCATCTGCACGCACAGTGAGGCGAAGACTTTTGGAAGATGGCCTGGTGTCAAGAAGGGCAGCAAAGAAGCCACTTCTCTAAAAAAAAAAAAACATCAGGGACAGATTGATCTTCTGCAGAAAGTATAGTGAATGGACTGCTGAGGACTGGGGCAAAGTCATATTCTCCGATGAAGCCCCTTTCCGATTGTTTTGGGCATCTGGAAAAAGGCTTGTCCGGAGAAGAAAAGGTGAGTGCTACCATCAGTCCTGTGTCATGCCAACAGTAAAGCATCCTGACACCATTCATGTGTGGGGTTGCTTCTCATCCAAGGGAGTGGGCTCACTCACAATTCTGCCCAAAAACACAGCCATGAATAAAGAATGGTACCAAAACACTCTCCAACAGCAACTTCTTCCAACAACCCAACAATAGTTTGGTGAAGAACAATGCATTTTCCAGCACGATGGAGCACCGTGCCATAAAGCAAATGTGATAACTAAGTGGCTCGGGGACCAGAATGTTGAAATTTTGGGTCCATGGCCTGGAAACTGCCCAGATCTTAATCCCATTGAGAACTTGTGGTCAATCCTCAAGAGGCGGGTGGACAAACAAAAACCCACTAATTCTGACAAACTCAAAGAAGTTATTATGAAAGAATGGGTTGCTATCAGTCAGGATTTGGCCCAGAAGTTGATTGAGAGCATGCCCAGTCGAATTGCAGAGGTCCTGAAAAAGAAGGGCCAACACTGCAAATACTGACTCTTTGCATAAATGTCATGTAATTGTCGATAAAAGCCTTTGAAACATATGAAGTGCTTGTAATTACATTTCAGTACATCACAGAAACAACTGAAACAAAGATCTAAAAGCAGTTTAGCAGCAAACTTTTTGAAAACTAATATTTATGTAATTCTCAAAACTTTTGGCCACGACTGTACACATGGCACCACAATCAAATAATAAAGTGCTTGGCGGCAGCAATAGAGACCAAGAGAGTGAACTAACGCCATCCCCCAAAATGCCAAGAATACCTTACCGAAAAGGCAGTCCTTTGTTAGGGAAAGGTAGAAAAAGCACGCTAAGTGCCTGTCCCCTGATGCATGCCAGCTGAATAAAGCCAGGGACTGGGAAATGTGAGTCTACCTAATCCACAGACTCACTTTCCTATTCGAAATTGTAGTCACCAATCTGTGCCCAGACCTGGGTCTCTGGTCCAACTCCAGTAGGATCGTCATAATAGTCAAACTGACAGTCCCTTGGGAAGAGGCCATTAAATAGGCCTTTGAATGGAAGAAGTCAATTGTCAACTTGGCAGCTGAGGCAGAGGAGCGGGGCTAGACGGTGAAAGTATACGCGGTGGAAGTGGGCTGCAGGGGCTTTGTGGCTAGTTCCACTATAAGGCTACTAAAGGAGTTGGTCATCAGAGGACAGGTCCAGCGGAGGATAGTCAGGGAACTGGCCACTGTCACTGAAAGAAGCAGCCACTAGCTGTGGCTGAAGTGGATGGACACAGTGTGGGCTGCCAAATGACCATGTAACAAAGTGACAAACACCCGGGTCTGGTAAGCCTGTGGTGGGCCTGCCTCGGCTGAAGGTATCTTGTGATAAAGGGCCGAAACACAACTGATGATGTGTTGCATTGATGGAAATTAGGGATGCACCGATACCACTTTTTTCAGAACGAGTCCGATAATGATGCTTTCATTTTTGGTATTCGCTGATACCGGTACCTGTATTTTCACAGCATTTGTTATATTTTTTACAAATATTGAGTATAGAGACAAAATAATAATAATAAGAAGAAGAATCATGTTAGTTGGCTTAAAGGTCCCATAGAATGGAAAAATCACTTTTATAAGGTGTTTGAACACAGTTGTGTGGCCAAAGTGTGTGAAAACAACCAGCCTATAATGGTAAAAATCCACTTAATCATTGTTTTATAATTTTAAAAAATGACGACATAGTCGGTGAAAGTCCCGCCCATTTGTGACACTCTCTGCCCTATTAGCATAAACACAGCATGAGAAGCTGCAGTCCGCCATTGCTGGAGATACAATGTCGTTGAATAAATGAAGAGTTGGTTTGGTTTCGGTTTTGATTTGAGAATCTTTGTTTGAATACAGAGCTTTGGTGTCCCTCGTTTGTGAGGCAGTCTGGTGTAAAATGTTAGCACAAAGTATAGGACTTTTCGGGTTTTTTTTCTGGGACATTTCCTTTGAAAATTAAATGTAACCACTGTGTCTTTAGCAGTCTATGGAGACTTCTATGTTCGTTACTGCATCCCAACACACAACACTTTTAATGGCTCTTTGGCGCTGACATTGTACCTCCAGCAGCTACAGCAAGAGAACAGTAATGGTGTACCGCAGCTTCTCATGCTGTGTATATGCTAATAGGGCAGAGAGCGTCACAAATGGGCGGGACTTTCACCGACTATGTCGTCATAGTAGTGAGAAACCTGGAACTGCTTGTGTGGAGAGAGTGTTTATGATTTTTTGAAATTATAAAACAATGATTAAGTGGATTTTTACCATTATAGGCTGGTTGTTTTCACACACTTTGGCCACACAACTGTGTTCAAACACCTTATAAAAGTGATTTTTCCATTCTATGGGACCTTTAAGCCAACTAACATGATTCTTCTTCTTATTATTATTATTTTGTCTCTATACTCAATATTTGTAAAAAATAACAAATGCTGTGAAAATACAAGTATCGGTATCGGCGAATACCAAAAATGAAAGCATCAGTATTCGACTCGTTCTGAAAAAAGTGGTATCGGTGCATCCCTAATTTCCATCAATGCAACACATCATCAGTTGTGTTTCGGCCATTTATCACAAGATACCTTCAGCCGAGGCAGGCCCACCACAGGCTGATCACAAAGTTGTAAATACAATTGACACAACAAAATAAAAAGTGGTTTAAGTCTTACACACTAAAAAACAATGGATCAGTTTTTCTTAGACCACAAAACACACACTGATCATTGACACTGTGATTGATCACAGAAATAAATGGATCAATGCAAATCTCCACATTTCTTAATCAATGGTGGTTTGTAAAACGCTCTCCATAATGCTTTTGTTTCATCACCCATCCCAAGCTTTTCCTTCCAAAATGTATTAACTCTCCCATTTAAAACAATATTAAAAAATTTTAACACAACATCGATACAACACTTTCCTCTCTACTGTATTCAAATCTAAATCTTTGAAAAAAAATCATGTAGGTCTAGCAAGGGACCTGACATACCCTTCAAGTCTGAAGTAATAATTTTTTTTGGAAGGGTATTTTTTGTATGGGGAAAGAGAACATTTTTCAAAGTCCATTAGTAGTGTAATTTCATCATCTGTTAATTTCTTCCTCCACATTTCTGCTATTGTTTTTGTATGGCAAATTGACTTTTGCCCCAACAAAAGGGCATATGCTGCAACATCACTTACTTCAGGACCAGCCACATCAACTACTTGCATCAGCTTTACAGTTATAGAGGCACACAACATCTGAGTGAGGCCAGGCACCTTAATTGTTGTATCTAAATGGGATGGTGTATATCACCATGATGCAAAGAAAAACCTTACATTTTCAAACCTTCAAATATAGCCAAAGAAAATAACGTTCCTGAAAGTGCAAAGCCCTGCCTAATACCCCTAAAACCCTTAAAAGGAGCACTCAAACCACCACCATAGATTTTGGTACAAACTTTGATTTGGTACAATACTTTGATCATTTGAATAAAATCCAATCCAAAACCAAAAGTTTCCAAAGTTCAAAAAGTTTTCTGTGATATGTGTGATAGGTTTAAGAAGGTGTGTACTTCACCGACCTGGTAAAAGCGATTGCCTATGCAGACCGGTGTTTTGATAAGAGTAATGTGTTGAAATCATAATCTCCTTAGACAGACACCGTGTAAACAGTGTAAACCAAGCTGGAGCGCTGATCGGAGTGAACTCATGCCAGTTGGCCTTAAAGACCTCTCACAAATTTACCCAATTAGATTTAAAGTAGCTAAAGACAGATTTACTTATTTAGGGATTGTTATAACTAGGATAATTAATTCATTAAGAGATGTTAATTATGCCCCCCTTTTAGAAAAATTTAAAAGAAACATTCAGTTTTGGAAGCCCCTTCCCATTTCATTAATTGGCAGAATAAGTGCCTTTAAGATGATTTTTCTCCTGCAACTACTATCTGTTCTAAAACATCCCTCTGTTTCTTTACAAGTCTTTCTTTAAACATCTTGATAAAATTATACTGCCCTTTATCTGGAATTACAAAAAACATAGAATTAAGCAAATACGTCTTTCTAAACCTAGAAATGTTGCTTTTCTTGCTTTTCCCAATTTTCGCTGCCATTACTGGGCAGCGAACCTCAGAATTATGTCAGTAATATTAAATGATAAATCTGGACGACAGGATTGGCTCAGATTAAAATGGGATGAATGTGTTTTTTATGAAAATTTATTTTGGGGTTGAATCTCTACCTTTATTAACTCCCATAGCTGACAATCCTTGTTTTATACCCTCCATACTAGATCAAGATTTTTTATCAATGGAAAGATGTAGGAATTTACACAGATGGTATTTTTGCCTCCTTTGAGAAAACTCAAGAAAAATATAAACTTCATAGAAGTAATTTTTTTTCAGGTTTTTTTCTGCAAGTCAAACTATGTACAATCCTATTTCAAGAGGTCTGCAAAAGTTAATCCTTCTTGTCTTGATACCAGTCTTAAAAACTATTTTGGTAAAAGGAGAATGATTTCTTGTATATATAACACCCTTCAGTCCTCTCAATTAAAAGTTCATGGGAGGAAGAATTAGGGGTAGAGATTTCAAATGAGATATGGGCAAATAGTTTGAAAGAAATTAACAGATGCTCCATAAATTCCAGACACTGACTCAGTATACAATTTTGCATAGATTACATTATTCTAAAACAAATCTATCCAGACTACTTAAAGGGTCATGAAACCCAAAAACAAATTTTTTGAGATTTTAACAGATATATTCACGCGTTGCAGTAATAGCTGTCACAAAATATGTTACAAAGTCGAAACTGGTCATTTTTGCGCTTTTTGGGACCATTTCGTTCATCCGGTTTAAAAAGTTAGTTCAAGGCATGTGACGTAAACCCGAGTCATTTGAGTGCTCATTGGCTGCGTGGCTTCACATTACGCATTTATGTCACTGAGTTGAGCTCCCATTATTCATGAGCAATGTAACATTATACATGACAAAGGACTCGTCTCATCCAATAACTGTGCTATGATTTGCATGAACTATTTCCCCCAGCAAACAGGGGGAGGTCCCCCAGACATTCCGAACATCCATTTAGGTCCGCAGTATGTCCACATTATAATGTTCGCGGGTGGACGTTTAGAGGACGTACACTTGGTCCTCTTTTTGACGTCATCTGCCATTTCCATTACAACACTTGAAAAATCCAGTCACCCATGCGTGGGCCTTTATCATCAGACCTGAGCAGTGTTGGGGAGTAACTACATGTAACTTAATTAGGTAATTAAATTACAAAATAAATGTAACTGTAATCTGTTCAACTCAAATTGTGAAACTCTTGTATTAAATAAATTCAATGCGCACAGACTGAAGTAGTTTAGGTCTTTGTTTTTTTTAATTGTGATGATTTTGGCTCACATTAAACATAAACCCACCAATTCACTATCTCAGCCAATTAGAATATTGTGATATGCCAATCAGTTTATCAACTCAAAACACCTGCAAAGGTTTCCTGAGCCTTCAAAATAGTCTCTCAGTATGGTTCACTAGGCTACACTATCATGGGGAAGACTGCTGATTTGACAGTTGTCCAGGGGACAATCATTGACACCCTTCACAAGGAGGGTAAGTCACAAACATTCATTGCCAAAGAAGCTGGCTGTTCACAGAGTGCTGTATCCAAGCATATTAACAGAAAGTTGAGTGGAAGGAAAAAGTGTGGAAGAAAAATATGCACAACCAACCGAGAGAAACAGCATTATGAGGATTGTCAAGCAAAATCGATTCAAGAATTTGAGTGAACTTCACAAGGAATGGACTGAGGCTGGGGTCGAGGCATCAAGAGCCACCACACACAGACGTGTCAAGGAATTTGGCTCCAGTTGTCATATTCCTCTTGTTAAGCTACCCCTGAAACACAGACAACATCAGAGGCGTCTTACCTGGGCTAAGGATAAGAAGAACTGGACTGTTGCCCAGTGATCCAAGTCCTCTTTTCAGATGAGAGCAAGTTTTGTATTTCATTTGGAAACCAAGGTCCTAGAGTCTGCAGGAAGGGTGGAGAAGCTCATAGCCCAAGTTGCTTGAAGTCCAGTGTTAAGTTTCCACAGTCTGTGATGATTTGGTGTGCAATGTCATCTGCTGGTGTTGGTCCATTGTGTTTTTTTGAAAACTAAAGTCACTGCATCCACTTACCAAGAAATTTTGGAGCCCTTCATGTTTCCTTTTGCTGACCAGCTTTTTGAAGATGCTGAATTCATTTTCTAGCAGGATTTGGCACCTGCCCACACTGTCAAAAGCACCAAAAGTTGGTTAAATGACCATGGTGCAAACTCACCAGACCTGAACCCCAGAGAGAATCTATGGGATATTGTCCAGAGGAAAATGAGAAACAAGAGACCAAAAAATGCAGATGAGCTGAAAGCCACTGTGAAAGAAACCTTGGCTTCCATACCACCTCAGCAGTGCCACAAACTGATCACCTCCATTCCATGCCGAATTGATTCAATTCAATTCAAGTTTATTTGTATAGCGCTTTTTACGATACAAATCATTGCAAAGCATCTTGACAGAAAATTAAGTTTCTACAATATTTAGTAGTAGCTTACAAACAAACAGACGATTAACACTATTAACAGCAACTATGCAATCAAACTTGTAGTAAAATATGCTAGTTCTGTATGTTGTTTCAGGGTTAACATCATCTGAGGTCCTCTGGGGGGTTGGCATCATCTCTATTCAGGTGTTCTGGATCCAGACTGGAGCTTGTGTAAATCCTAGTTACCACGGGTAATTAGAGGCAGTAATTAAAGCAAAAGGAGCCCCTACCAAGTATTGAGTACACGTACAGTTAATAAACATACTTTCCAGAAGGCCAACAATTCACTAAAAATGTTTTTTTATTGGTCTTATGAAATATTCTAATTTGTTGAGATTTTTGTTTGAGGGTTTTTGTTAAATGTGAGCCAAAATCATCACAATTAAAAGAACCAAAGACTTAAACTACTTCAGTCTGTGTGCACTGAATATATTTAATACACGAGTTTCACAATTTGAGTTGAATTACTGAAATAAATGAACTTTGCAGCAAAATTCTAATTTATTGAGATGCACCTGTACATATTTAAAATATGAGACACCAATGTTTCAGGAGTTAAACAATAAAGTAGTTTCAGATACTGGGTGGGATAGAGTGGGAGGCGACAAGTCCTCATTGAAGTCTATCAGCCAGTCCTCAGTTTCCATAGTCATGACTCCCTTTTATGCTGATGTCTCATACCCCTGGTCAGACTCACGTTGGAGCTCCTCTTCCAGGGCGAGAGTCAGCTCTGTCTTCTTTTTCTCAGCTACTGGCTGACGTGTCGTGGTGGTTAATAGCTCTCCAGCTGCGGGGGGCATGCACAAGCATTCCAAAGTCATAGGTGGTGATTTCAGCTCTGGGTGTGGCTGTTTTCCGAACTGGGGCACGACGCTCTCCAGACACCGGATGATGGTTTCCCTCCAGTTTAGTCCGGTGGTGTCTGGGAGGTCAATGTGGTTGTTAAAGGTGACCCCGATCTGGAATAAGGTCTTAAGGGTCTCATTGTCGAGGGAGCTGGTGATGGCAAGCCATAATAACTCTCTCATAAACTCCAAAATGTTGTGGCCCTCCTGAGCCATGTTGATGACCACTCAAATTTTTATAATAACTCCAAAAGCAGGCAGACAGGTTGTAGTACACATAACTGATAATGGTGACCAGATAGAAACTGGCAGTGAAAGCACAACTAAAATAGCAAACCAAACAAGATGAACTAAAACTAACGAACATAACTGTGACAGGAGGTGTAGAAAAGAAAAGAGAACATATTGTCATTTAATTTGCATAAAATTACCATAAGGATAGAGAAGAAGCTTAAATGATAGCATTCAATGAGCTACACACATACACATTGAGAAGAAATAAAAAAGCTAAAAATTTAGATAAAAGTAATCAACATAAGTTGCCAGGATATAAACTACATAAGTAAACTACATAAAAGGACACAAAATGTTCCTCATAGGTTTCTCATGATTTATGACAAAGACAAAAAGAAATTATTTCTCCTATTAAGGTATTGAAAAAGGGGGACCAAGTTTATTTGAAGGAATCAATATTATGTGTGAATGCCATTAATTGCTCCAAGTTTAAATGTACTAGTAATAATTTGAGCCACTGGTTTATTGAAAGATCTGTTCTGTCTTTCCAATTAAGTAAAAGTTCATTTTCTGGCAATACACTGGACAAAGTTTTTATTGTAAGGAAGACAAAATGCCACTACATTCCTAGACTTTAAGCAACCATATACCCAGTGCCTATAGTTGCTAGATAACTAGCAAGTAAGTCAGTTCCAAAGCAACAGAAAAAAAAAAAATAAATAAATAAATAAAACATGGTTGTAACACCTCAAAATTAACTAAACTGTGTATTTGTGTTTCTTTTAGTCTTGCTGGCTGCAATCTCTCTCGTCACAGCTGTGAAATTGTGGTCTCAGCTCTACAGTCATTAAACTCTCCACTCAGAGAGCTGGACCTGAGTAACAATGACCTGCAAGACACAGGAGTGAAGATGCTCTCTGATGCACTGAAGAGTACAAACTGTAAACTGGAGATACTGCGGTGTGTAAGAGTAGAACTACAAAATATTAAATGATGCATTTGATTTTGGACAGCTCTGAGTTGATGTATCTTGAATGATTAGTTCTCTTTAGGTAAAAGAATGTTAATGTTTTGATTGTTTGCAGTTCAAATATTATAATTCTTCAATGTTTAATATAACAGTTTTGGGCTTACCGGTAAAAACATGCTTAGAGTGATATAATATCAGAATTAATTCTAAAATGTATAAGCTTTTAAAATCTTGTGCTCAAATGTGTTTGAAAAGGTATTTTCATTATTTAAAGACTTAAAATACAGTGCAGGTGCTCAATTATTCAATCTACTTCCTTTCTCTTTGTAGATTATCTGGCTGTATGGTGACAGAGGTTGGCTGTTGTTATCTGGCTTCAGCTCTGAGGTCAACTTCACACCTGAAAGAGCTGGATTTGAGCTACAATTGCCCAGGAGAATCAGGAGTGAAACTGCTTACTGAAAGACTCAGTGATCCAAACTGCACATTGGAAAAACTCAGGTATGTTAGGCTGAAATTTGGCATGGTATAATTGTTTGTTATTGGTCGTTTTGGTTTTTACACATATATTGTTTGTCTCAGAAACACAGTGTCATAACAGTAGTCCATGCATAATACACCAAATATGATCACTTTGAATGATGAACAGAAAAAAGGCAGTTCAACCCTTAAGTGCATGAATGTTTAGCCAATCATTTTTACATATTCGGGTCAGATGATTTTACCATCACTGTCATTGTTAGAACTTATTTCCCCAGTACATTCAGCATCTGACTTATATTATTATATTTATAGAAATAAATGTCTGCTTGAAAAGAATGAAGAATATTGTTAACAAGTTGCTATAAAGAATCCATAATTAGCCTATATAACCATTGATATTTCATTAAAAAGAATACCGTGTTCTTTATGAGAAGTGGTTTTATTTAATTTTAACAAAAAGGAATGTTGTGTGTCACCGCAGTTAAATCAGTGTCTATCATGATAAAACCTTTATATCAAACCTATATGAGTATAATAAAAAATAAGAAATGCTAAATGAATACATTACACTGTAAGTAAACCTATTAGATTTTAGCCGACTTATGATATTTAGTCGACCAAATCTACACTAAAACTAAAAACAATTCAGATGACTAAAATATGACTAAAACTAAATGGCATTTTAGTCAAAAGACTATGACTAAAACAATCAGAATTTGCTGTCAAAATTAACACTGCATTTTGATCACTGGCACCTTATTCACCACATCCACCATCGAATGACAGTGACACTTATATTTCATTGTGTACAGTAGTTGCTCTGCAGTAAAGCCATTCAAGCCAGCTCAGTTTTTGCTGATGATATTCTTTTGTTTTACGCCTGTGGTTCCCTTTTATTTGGTCACTCTCAACATCAAGTTGGTAATGACTGACGAATTGGGATCTCACCAGAGAGAACAATCCACTTCGAGTGTAACTAAATGAGCCAATGGACATTGGCATGCGGATTTCACATCTGGCTGCCACACCCCGCAGCGCGGGTATAAGAGGCAGCAGGTGCACCACATTCATTCATATTTTTGCTTCGGAGCTGAGCGGTAGTGCATCACTACTGCTCTCTACTTCGGTGCTGCAGAGAGACAAGCGAGTGCGGGTGTTACGGCATGGCAGCGGTGGTCATGGTCACACAACAAGCAGAAAAAACATCCTCGTGCAGACAGCCACACCAGGAGTGTGCGGTGGCCAGCTCCCCTGCGTGCTTCAGCACAAAAACGGCTGATTTATACTCGACGTGTTTCGCTTAGGTGAGCGCGGAAAATATGACATCATCGGGGTGTTGCTGGAAGTTCACTTTGAGTGTGCGCAAACTATTCGCATGGCGGAGTGCACGGCATTTTTTGTAACTTTACGCATAGCTCCGCATCTGAACATGCATGAGTTCAGGGCGATTCTAGCCGAACACGCACGAGTTCAGGGCGATTCTAGCAGAACAAACACGTCTGTGTCGGCGTTTGTGTAAAACAGAAGCGATTTAATGTGAAGTTCAAACTCCATCAGGTGCTTTTTGACGGAAAAAAATGTTTGCATAGTTTGTTCAAGGCTTCTTATTTGAAGTACGTTTTATTTTTATTGTATAAAACAGAATTAGAATTCATTTAGATATTTATTATACACTATTTGCTTAAAGTTGTCTTGTGTTTGATGTGTAATACAGCCAATAGTTTAAGATTGTTTTAAGTACGACATAAAGAAATTATTAATTCATCAACTCATTCATCACAAGACTTGTACTGGCTAATGACTTCTTCTCACCGGTGATTCCCGACGGTTTTAGAGGACAATTACTCCTCGTCGCTCCCCTGTCCTTTCAAAGAATAGTACAACGGCGAACGCGACAAGTAGAAAAGCCTCGTCCATGAGGGAAGGTGCGCTCGCAGTCAGCAGAGCCAGGTGAAAGTATAAATCCCGCTTAACTTTGTTTGTTGTCCTCTTCTAAATAAATAATTCCGTAAGTGGGGCTTGAGGAAGTGACGTCGGTCGCGTCTGCACAGTGAGACACAGGAAACAGAAATACTGCAAAATAATAATTACGACTAAACGAAACGAAATAATGTTAAAACATTTCGTTTCATCTCATTTTGGTCAACGAAAATGAAGAGACATTTTAGCAGTTTTTATTTTGTAAACCACATTTAGTCTCGTTTTTATTCGTCAATGATATTGCATTATACATTTAATTATACAACAGTACATCAAAATAACTCAGAGCTTTAGGACCTCAGAACAGCTCTTTGTCTGTTACGGTGGACAGCAGAACGGGAAAGCTGTCTCCAAGCAGAGGATGGCCCACAGGATAGTGGATGCCATCACTTTGGCCTATGAAGCACAAGTTGTGCCCTGCCCACTCAGGCTGTGTCCTCACTCCACTAGGGGTGTCGCATTGTCCTGGGCACTGGCTTGTGGTGCCTCACTAGCAGACATTTGTAGAGCTGCGGGTTGGGCGACTCCTAACACGTTCACTAGGTTCTAGGTAGTGTGTCGAACCAGTTTCCTCCTGTGTAATCACCTCAAACAGGTAGTGGCACTGAGAGGCCCAGTTCAGAGTCGGCTTGCGGCGTCCTGGACGCCTAGTTCTCCAGAGAGTCCCCTGACTGAGCAGACCCTGTAAAGTCCTCCAGCACTTTGGCAGCCAGACATGCCGGAGCATCCGGCGCCAGGCCTTTCAGGCAATGAATTCCTGAAATCTTGTGTTTGGCTAGTGCCAATATGAGTGACCCAGTTGGGATCCCATATGTGTATTTCCACGGTACAATTACTAGGGCCGTGTTTCCCCTGGCAGACCCCGTTCTGCTGTCTCTAAATGATGCAGCCATGAATCTTATCAGAGACTTCCATGTGCAGTAGGGCCCTACGGGGTTACGTCACGTGAGTAAATGTCACTTAACCCCCTTTGGGAGGAGTTGACTCCGCAGTGTGTCCTCTTCCAAATGGAAGCGCACGCTTTCCCAGTGTTATCCAAGTCCTACTGTTAAGTTGCGAGGAACAATTGTAGTCAACCTTCTCTGTGTAGAGCCTGGTCCTATGCCTTATAGGAAGGATCAGAAGGCCTACACAGGGCACTGGAAGGGGCAGTACCTGTGGCATGTTGGTAGGGATCCCAATTCGTCGGTCATCACCATTGTTAAGTAGAGAGTGACCGGCTGAAAGGGAACGTCTCAGTTATGTATGTAACCCTCGTTCCCTGAAGGAGGGAATGGAGATGTCACATCCTGTTGCCACAGTTGCTGTACCACCACTGAGCTGCCGGGTTCGCTGCTCCTCAGCGAAAGCATGAATGAATGCTGTGCACCTGCTGCCTCTTATACCCACGCTGTGGGGTTTGGCAGCCATATGCGAAATCCGCATGCCAATGTCCATTGGTTCATTTAGGTACACTCGAAGTGGATAGGTCTCTCTGGCGAGATCCCAATTAGTCGGTAATCACCGACATGACATCTCCATTCCCTCATTCAGGGAACGAGGGTGTTACGAATGAGGTCAAATCTCTACTCAAAGAGTATTTAAAAAAAAAAAATTCATAACAATAAACAGGGAGCCAATCAACAGACTCCCTGGAGTCCCCGCTCTCACTCCCAAGGCTTCAAAACACCAAAAACACTCTTTAAAGTGAAAAAGTACATTTATTAACAAAAGTACATAAGGAGCAACATAAGCTTCAGAAGGGGGAAAAGCCAAAACAAATAACAAATCAAAGCTAACTCATTTTAAAGATACTAACCTAGAATTAAAATAAATGAAAAAAAAAAGTACAACAGCTTCCCTCCCTAATTATCATAACCAAGAGAAAACGAATAATAAATTAAAAAGGCACCCACCTCCCTACCATGCTCCAATTAGATAAGGATCAGGATTTGACAAAAAGAATCATAACTTAGCAAAAGATAGTGGTTTACATGAAAGGTCTCACAGCAATCATTTAACAAACACTATGGGCACCATGCTACATAAAGAACACATCTGTCTTTCAATCAAGGATGCCATGAGAGCGGGGAGCCGTAGATCCATGGTTCAGGAGACTTAAATACAGCGCCAATCACTCCAGTCACCAATCAGGTCACTCGTTAGCAGCTCCACCTGTGAGTCATTACAGTGAGAGTAACAAAAGAGAAAGAAAGAAAAACACGCCAGGGAAAACCAGACCACGAATACACATCTTCCCCATGAACCACACAAAATACTACACTCCCACGTAACAAGGGTTACATACGTAACCAAGACATTATTATGAGTGAAATATCATATCATCGTGTATCAAACAGTGCCACTTTGAGGAATAAACATAAGTTGCATTTATTGAGTCATAAGAATTTGAATTGTTGCAAAAGAAACATATACTATTATGTACCTTAATTTGAAAACAGACATTCTTTTAGAATTGTATTTTTTTTCTTGTTACATTGTTTATAATGAATAGATTGAGGAATACAAAGTTGATGTTGATGTCTAACTAGTACAAAAGTATAAATTATAGTAGTACAAAACGTATTTTACATATTTTACTGGCCTATGTCACATGACTGTAAGAAGCAAGCAGGTGCAAAGAAATACTCACTTTGCAATAAACTGAGAGTAATATTTGCTTTTGTGATAAATTTGATATTAATGGCCAGTATGTCATGTAGATGTGTTATGTGTTTAAGTGTAATTTATTTAATACATTTATTTATGTATTATTTTTTTTATAACTCTATTTTGAGTTAAAGTTTGGTATAGCCCCTGTATGAACTTAAAAGGATTTGGAGAATCACTTCCTTGATCTTAAAATTGCTAAGTTATGAGAATTTATATTAAACTGATACAAAGTTACTGTTCCAATACTGTTTGTATTTTCAGTGTGGATCATAGTGAAGTCTTCAGAATCACACCAGGACTACAAAAATGTAAGTCTTTTTTTAGTTTTCTTTCATTCATTACACTTAGTATTTTTTTCACTGAAGTTTTAATATCTTTTTGTGTTCAGATTTTTGTGATCTCACACTGGATCCAAACACAGCACACACTAGCCTCTTAATGTCTGAAAACAGAATGGTGACACATGTGAAAGACGAGCAATCATATCCTGATCATCCAGAGAGGTTTGAGCACTATGAGCAGGTTATGTGTAAAGAAAGTATGACTGGACGCTGTTACTGGGAGACTGAATTCAATGGCAATGGTCATGTAGCAGTTACATACAAAAAAAGGTCAGTAGAAAAGAAGGGATTGATTGTCTGTTTGGTCTCAATGAACATTCCTGGTGTCTAATCTGGATTAACAGAGGTATTGTTTGTACTGCCTGGCACAATAATAAGAACACTGATGTACCTGTCCCATCTCTGCCTAAAAGAGTAGGAGTGTATCTGGATTGGCCAGCTGGCACTTTGTCCTTCTACAGCATCTCTGACACACACACACTCACACACTTATACACATTCAACACCAAATTCACTGAACCACTCTATGCTGGATTCAGGCTTTATCCTAGAGCCTCAATATCTCTGTGTCACATTGAAAAGGAATAACACAGAAAACAATTCACTCTAGACAGTGGTATAATAGATTTGGATGTTTTTACTAAGCCTTTTTGCCTTTATTGTAGAGTGTATGGTGGAGAAGTTACAGGAAATAAAAGGGAATGGAGAAAGGTTTTTCTCCATTTTTGCTTGAAGTCATGGCAAATTTGAAGTATTTCAAATTTTATAATGTGCATCATAAACCAATTTTTTCTGTAATTTTTATTTTATTTTAATTAGTTTTAGAGTGATGAAGGTATTTTAGTTGAAATTTTTAGTTTTAACACTAGACTCATGCAGTCAAATTCTAAAGAAAAAACAAAGCTTTTCTTTATGTATGGATTACTGATCTAGCATTTTCACTATGTCCGAATTTCACTGTTCCGCTACCCTTGGTTTCCATTGCTCTCTTTGAGAAACTATGTCGCACTTCCCAAGGGAATGAATGGGAGAGGCTGTGAAAAGTGTTTTTTGGTTAAATTATGTTATCATTAATGGAATGGAAATTATTCTGAATTGTTTTCAAACGAAGAGTGACAGTGTGTAGGTATATTTATCTAACATTTTTAAGACATTGCTAAAAATTATTTTAGAGAAAAATGTGGTGACTGTGAACTACAATACAGGCAAACCATTATCAGTCACTTGAAGGAGAAAAAAAAAAAACAATTTGCTGATGATTACACACCCGATAGCATTTGTGAAGACAACTTTATATAATGTCATACAATAATTTTTTGATGCTTTGAACTCTTTTATTTACTATAACATTTACTAAGACCTGAATCAGTACGTAAATAAGTACATTTGTTTATTCTCTGGGACTGATGTGTGAGTGTGACATGAGCTGGGCATGTACAGTATGGTTGCATTTCACATTGCCTACTTCGCTTCTTATCTCTGTAATGTTTTCTCTGGGTTCCTACAAGTACTTCATGTTTCAAAAAACAACAGCAGGCAGACATATGTAATTATGTCACATGTTTATCAGAACACTTGGTCATAATTGGTGAATTTTGTACAGCTTATTCATAAGCAGGCATAGTTCCTGCAGTTTAAAGATTCTCTTTTGTGTTTGCTTGCACAGACCTGTAATTTAAAATGTACTGTGGGGTAATTTTTAATGATTTTAATTTGCTTTTGGTTTTTTTTAATCTAATCACCTGATTATATTAACTTTCTACCGCATATACAGCTGTTCTGTTCAGCGTAAACTGTGTGGCAAAAATAGGCTCAACTGTTCGCTCAGTGCCACATCTGGAATGCTTCTAGGAATGTGCAAAATTAAATTTCCTGAATAATTTCCATAATAAAGGCAAAAAGTGTTTCCCAAGATTTTTCAAGTTCTCAGACAGGAAATTATTTGTTTCTATGGCAACTCTCATAAGGCTAAAACAGCTTTGTTGTTGGTAATCATTAAATTAATCCACTTATGTAATACTCTTACAAAATGTTTAAGAACAAAAAATATTGGTTGGATATGTTGGTTCTTTTTACATGATCAACATCAAGCAAGGCACAGACAGAACACTGGAGATAATTCTCTGACTTCACAAATGTATTAGTAACGTGTATATGTGTGTGTGTGTGTGTGTATGTATGTATGTATGTATATATATATATATATATATAAATGGAATTCTGATTTTTGAAAGTCTGTTCTGAAACAACTCAGTTTTTTTTAATAAACTGATCAAATAAATGTTTTCATATTTTTCAGTGTTTTATGTTTTTGTTCAGTTAATGTGTTCATGTTTTTCATTTTGATATCCTCATCGTCATGGTTCCTGTTTGTCGTGTTCCCCTTGCTTTAGGTTATTTTCTTGCCATGTGTTATCCTTGTCCATGAGTACCTGAATTGATTTTTGATTGGTTGTGCAGTTCATGTGTTTCTCAGTTTTGGTTGGTCATTACACTTATTTGAGATTAGCAAAATCTCTGCAGAACTGATCAGTGGTGATTACAGTGAGACAAGGATATTATAGTTTTGAATTTTTAAATTAGTTTTTATTTTAATATAGTTTTCAAATTTCCTATAGTTTCAGTTTAGTTTTAGTTAGTTTCATTAATGGTTTTGTAAGTTTTAGTTTTTATTTTGTGAACACTGTAGCATTTGGACCAATCAGACACAACTATTTGTTATATTTAACCATAGACTGTATAAAAACATGGACATAGTGTCCGTGACGTCACCCATAGACTCCTGAAGAGTGGTTTTGAAGCTCAAAGTGTGCAGAGCGGGCTGCTCGACTCTCCTGGACAATCGAAAATGGGCAAAAAGGCGGGAGCTGGTTGCTGAAGCCACGCCCACCTAGCACGACGGCATTGTCAGCAGCGGCAATCCACCTGTCACTCATGTGGCCAAGCCCTTAATTATGCAAAACTTTAAGGCTTAATATAATTTAAACGGATGAGTTATAAAAAAAAATTCATCCCCTCACAGTTGTCATGAAGGGCAAGATTAGCTATATAGACCAAAATCATTTTTGAACCAGGCTGTAAACGTGTATATTTTTTTTCTGCTGTGTAAGTTGGGTGTATATATATAAAACATGTTTTCTGCTGTAAAGTTGGGCGTCCCTTTTGCAGCCAGCCTCAAGCGGCCAGTCGATGAATTATTGATTTAGTCACTTCCTTGTTGGCTTCACGAGAGAGAGCAGGAGGTTGCCGCTCGTATGTTTAACAAATAATATCTAATGCCCCCTCATCTAACCAAAGGACTGACTATGAGGGTCTATGGACCTTTACCCAGAAATGCAACTAACACCTCAATTTTTAATAGAGGTTTTATTTTTAAACGTTTTCAAGTTTCAAAAGTGTAGAACATCGGCCTCTGGTTACCTTGGTAACAAAGACACACATCAAGACAAAATTGTTTTTCACTCTAAATTCACTTTGAAACAGACAAATATACCCTTGTACAATAAAGTCCATCCTAATTGTATCTATTTGCCTCTAGATATAACCACTTGAGAAATGTAGGGACATGTACCCAGTTTTCCTCATCTCATTATTTTTCCTCTTATACCCTTGTACAATAAAGTCCATCCTAATTGTATCTTAGACCAAAATTAAATTAGGGTGACCAAACGTGGTTTTTTTTCTGCTGTACAGTTGGACACGTCCTGGGGGCCAGGGATTTCTACATTGCCTCAAAAATATCCACAGTTTTTGGTCACTTTTTTTTCACGAGAGCATTTTATTTCAGTATTTAACAACGATAAATGTTTTTTAACCTGATAGACCTTTAGTCTTAGTTTCAGTTTTCGTTTACCTTGGTAACAAAATAACCTTGCAAAACACTTTGAAAAGCAAATTATAAATTCAAAGGGTAGTAAAATTTCCTATTGCCTCAAAGCTACCATTGAGAAATTGGCTCACTCAGTTTTCTCAGTCATTATTTTTCGTGTGACAGTTGTCACCCTTTATAGATCACTGATCACCCGATCAGAGAAGTTTTTTTTTACGAGATGCAGAAACTCCAGGGCAAGATGCAGAGCTAAGAGTCCTCAAGAACCCAACCTAAGCTTGGGCCAGGCTTCGGCCTAGTCTTTCCACTTCAAGATCCTCTGACTCAAACTGGTTCTTTTTCATCAACCATCTTATTAATTGATACAATAAGTATAATTTGTACCTTTTTACAAAGGTGTGTTTGAACTAAGAAACTGATGTTTCCTTCAGGCTGCAGATCTGCTGAATATCAAATTGTACCATAGCTTCAGGTCTGTATTTCTCTTCTCTTAACTGCTTTAGCTTTAACCCTTTTTCCTATGCCAACTGTATGTATGTGTGTGTGTGTGTGTGTGTGTGTGTGTGTGTTACACTAGTTTAAGTGTTTATGTAGTTAATAAAGTCTTACTTGTATCACACTTGAGATTGTTCATTGTTTGTTCAGAACTGAAGTCCCTAATCCTGCAGATTTTTGCTACATACTCAGAGTAGTATTGTACAGTAAGAAAGTTATTTTCCTTAACCAGGAAATTAACGTTCTTAGAATTGACAGACAGTTGACACTGAGAGACCAAGTAAATACTTACAACGGATCTAAATATTTATAATTAATCATAACTAGTTACGATTCATTATTATTATTTCTCCTTTAAGCTGATTCGCTACAACACATTTCTATTTAGTTTTTATATATTTTAGTTTCAGTTTTAGTTTTAGTAATTATAGTTTAGAGTTAGTGTAGACCAAAGCAAGACATTTAATTTTAGCAAAGTTGAATGTTTGCACAGTTTACAGTTAACTCTTGTGCAAACCTCTTAATAATGAAAATAAAACAAATCTTTACAATTGAACAAAAATATGCAATTTATGTATAAAATGTATTCATTCATATTCATGTTCATATTCATTCATATTAAATACTACCTTCTTTAGATATTTGAACATATAGATCCTGTTTCAGTTTCTCTTGACTTCCCTTTACAGCAAAATCTGCCCAAGCCAAGCTCATTCTAAGGTGCTGATGATGAGGGTCAGTATCAAGGCAGGGTCAGTGCTGATTTCTTTTTTCCAATGTTTTCTTTTACCTTCTAATGGTGGCATATTGAACAGAAACTCTTGCAACATTTTATTTTGTCTGTGTAAGATATGAACAGTAGACTTGAATCAGCTGGACCGGTCTTTTCACAGCTCTGCACAATTTCACCAAACATCATCTACTCTAGAGGACTCAAACTCTAACTTGCCCTGTGTTCATAGTGGCCATTCCATAAAGCTTAGAGTTATGTTCAAAATTCTGTCTAAAGATTATTACGGCCCAAGCACCTTTTCCTAAGGGTTATTGTTGTTGGCATTTTGGGGTCATTAAAAGGATAGTTCACCCTAAAACGGTTGTTGATTGGTAACCAAACAGTTGCTGGTAGCCATTGACTTGTAGTGTGGAAAAATACTATGGACGTCAGTGGCTACCAGAAACTGTTCGATTACCAGAATTCTTCAAAAGATTTTCTTTTGTGTTCAGCGGAATTAAGAAACTCACGCAGGTTTGGAACAACACAACTACCAGTACATCTCTTCATTTGACCACTATGCTAAAGGAATCTCAAAACGTGCAGCAGTGTTAAGAGGAGCTGCTAGATTACAGAAGAACAACTGAGAGACTGGTTCTAGGCAGCATCTGACAGCTGGACACCCCAGAAAAAGTAGTTCTGCTTCTGAGCTGAAAAGAGCTGTCAGGGTTCACCACAAATATGAATTACATCAAGCTGCATTTTTTTCAATTCAAATAATGAAATAAGTAAATAAAAATAATTATTTATATAAATATATATATATATATATATATATATATATATATATATAAAACTATGTGCACAGATTTTTGTTCCATACAGTACACAAGTGTACTTTTCTCAGTGTTAGGCTCCTCTTTTCTGTGTGTGTGTGTGTGTGTGTGTGTGTGTGTGTGTGTGTGTGTGTGTGTGTGTGTAAATCGTATTTGGACACTCATTTTATGCACTATTTTTAAGGTCCTCTATAGTCAAAAATTATGCACACTTAAGTTATTATTATTATTTGATAGTGAAAGCTGATAGTGTGTAACATTTCATTTTGTACACACATTTGTGTATCCCTCTTGTATTTTGGGTATTCTATTAAAATAATCTACATTTTTGATTTTCTGTGTTTCAGTCGCACAGTATTATATTTTAGTATGTAAATAAATTTTACTTCAGATGATATCTGTAATTTATACGCAATTTTTTTAGGCAGGATAAGCCAATGATAGACATCATTAATATGGATGTGCATATATGCTAATGGCAGGTAATTTAACACAAATGTATTTCTCTATGTACATAGGAAATATGTAACATGAACATATACGAGAGATGTAGGCTGTATGTGTTCAAGTTCAAGTTCAAGTTCAATTTTATTTTATATGGCACATTTAAAAACAATCATAATTGACCAAAGTGCTTCCCAAGATCCAACAAAGAAACAAAAACAAAAAAACTAATTATTATACAGACAATATTACACAAAGTGCAAACAAAATAACCAACAGGTCAAGATATCAAAGCTCAACTTGAATTGAAAGCCAAAGCATAGTAATGCGTCTTAAGCAAGGACTTGAAAGTTTCAATAGTCTGAGCTTTTCTTACATAAATTGGTAGACTATTCCAGATATTAGGAGCAGCCACTGCAAATGCTCTGTCACCTTTGTTTTTTAGCCTAGATCTGGGCACATCGAGGAGCATCTGGTCGGAAGACCTCAGTACTTTGACAGGTGTGTGGACATGTAGAAGCTCCGTCAAATATGAAGGCGACAACCCACTCAAGATTTTAAAAACAATTAATGCAATTTTAAATTTAATTCTAAAACAAACAGGAAGCCAGTGAAGTGAGGCCAATACCGGTGTAATGTGTTCATGTTTTTTGGTCCCGATTAAAAGTCGAGGTGCCGCGTTCTGCACTAACTGTAGCCGTCGGTGTGATGACTGATCCAAACCGGCATATAAAGAGTATGCCGGTTTGGTATGTGTGAACTGATATGAAGTGTAGATGATAAAAGCAAAGGCTGCGACTCAAATCAGCAGTTCGCAGCAGTGGCAGTTCTAGCCTGTATGACACCACTTCTGCCAACTCTAAATTAATTTGACACAAATCTGGTTATTATATATAAATCTAAATATATATTGAAATAATTACAGGCCAAAAAGAAATAAGTCGTGGCCTAATGGTTAGGAAGTCAGACTTGTAATCCAGTGGTAGCGGGTTTAAGTCTCATGTCCAGCAGGAAATAATGCACATGCAGTTCCGGTCAGGTCTAATCAACATTCTTAATTGATGCACTGGCTACAGAGCAGCAAATAGACATTAATGAATGCACATTAATTAGCAATTTTTTGATTTTATACTTACTGGTTGAAGATCAATGAAGGCCTTCCTAGCTTCGTCAATGGATGGTCGAAAGACCTTCTGACTAATTCTGTATACTGTGGGAGGAAGAAGAAGTGGAAGGACCAAAAGAGCAACATTACCTCTATTTTCTGAAGAAAAGTGACATGACAATGAGTCGGAATGCACTGAGCTACAGGGGGGGAAAAAGGTGAAAAATGTCAATTTGCTGAAGCATTAATATTGTGAAATATTTTTACTATTTAAAATAACTGCTTTCTATTTGAATATATTTTAAAATGTAATTTATTCCAGTGATCAAAGCTACATTTTCAGCATCATTACTCAGCAAGATATAATGCTATTTTATATCAAGGTCATTGATGAGACTGGTCTCTTTTTGGTCATTTAGGCAGGTGTGTGTGTGTGTTTAGCCTATATAATAAATATACAACAGTCACCTAGTAATAAGTGCCTCTCTCATAAATATATATATGTTTGTGTGCATATCTTTCATTATTTCACACAAACATTGATGTACACACATGCATTCATAAATAAACATACAGACCTTATATATACTTATATAAATTTATAATAATTTGTAATACTTATTTTTAAGTATTTGTTTGTCCTGCTGCCGCTGGCAGCCTCCTTCAATTTCTGGTTTTTAGTGACAGCTGCCGTCCGGTTTTAGTGGTAGCTACTGTCTGCTGCCAGTGGCAGCCACTTCCTGCAGACAGCTGCTAATTTTTCGCCGAACCCCCTCTCGATGTAATCTCACTCCAAATGTATGATATAACTGAAGAGCCCCATTTATAATGATGATTTGAATCACTCTCTGTATTCATATGTTTGAGTTTTTAGGTAATTTGGAGTTGTGAAATTGAAGATGCAGACTAGATTTATTATTAATTAATCATTAATTAATGACAGACAACTGAACGGATTGACACAATTAACTCAAAGAACAGAAATGGTGCAAAAGATAAAATAAAACAAATTGAATGATATGGTGACACCCGGGAGGAGACCTCGTGGAGCTGACGGATGCTGAGTTTTTTATCAATTCTATCAATAAACTGAAACCTTAAACTTAATCTTTCGAAAACTGTTCCTTTCAATCATGTTTTGATGAACTGTTAATATGGCCTTGTAGACTATATTTCAGAAGCTTTCCACTGGGACTCTTGGCACTTGGGTTGAAAGCTCTTCATAGAAAGTGAAAGGTGGAGGCTTCATCTCTTTTTAAAAATAAGAGAGATGTTATGATATAATAAAGATGTGATATGTAACATGCAGATTCATAAAATGAATCACAAAGTTTATGAAGAATAGGAATCCTTGGAATGATTTTTTATGAGCATACATCTGATGACAGACAATCATTCATATTCCAGAACATGGGGCACATTCAGAAAAGACGGTCCGTGTACCTTTGTATAATTCGTTTTTTGATTTAATATTGAAATCTGAAAAATGAAAAAACTGCACATTTTTTTGTCTTTCATTTGTCCAAACAAAACGAAAAATCAAGAATTCGGCTTCATTTTTTCGTTTTTACATTCAGGGACAGAAAACGAATAAACAACTTCGATATTCGATCTCTACAAGTGGGCGGGAATGAAACGCCCCTCTCTGCTGATTGGTCAACCAAACATTACAACATAATAAGAGTCCCAAAACATAATAAGAGTCCTCCGCTTCTATGGATTCTTAACGTGTTTATTTCTACTACATTTTATATCTTTCTCTTCATCAAACAGCCAGATTAAAGAATAGGTTGACACAAACCGTACCGAGGCAGAGCCTTTTGGTCCTTTGGTTTTATTATAATATCTACCTATCAAAATCTGTCTGGCAAAGCTGTGCGACACACTGCAGCGCAGGGAGAATGTAGCAGCCTGTTGTAGCGAAGCGCAGACCGCTATCAATTTATGTGAACGTAGTCATAAATTTTGTTTTAGACAATACGCTGCATTTTTGACTATAGAGGACCTTAAATAAAATGACAGATAAGAAAAGAAATTAGCACATCTATTATTTTTTTCTATTTTGAGTTTTATTCATAGAGCACTTTATACAAATTTAGGAAATCATGTGTTGTTATTTGTTCGTTAGAGTGCTTGTTTCAGTGATTGAATTTAGTGAAATGTGAATTTGACGTCATGAATTGAAGGAAAACTCATTTGAGTTATAAGAACATATCCAAACCCTGAAATAACGCTTCAAACAATAAACTAGAGATCAGTGTCAGAAATTAACTTTCCCATAAGAGGCACCTGATTTTCAGGTTTTGTTTTGTTTTTACTGTTTTTTATTTTTATTTTACCTTTTACCTTTTGTATGTCATCTTTAATGTTAAATTCTTACTTCAAAAAAATAGAATAATATGACAATAGGCTGTTACCAATTAAATCAGTATTCAGTGATATAGAACCTGCGTCTGAAGATGCTTTTATAGATGTATTTACAGTTTAATGCTGATCAGAGGGCTGTACGTGCATTTACATAGCAATTACAAATGTATAATGAAATAAGATTGTTTTATACAACATTTTTAATACAGAAATATGAACAAAATGAAATGTTTTAAAATAAATGAAAATGAAACTTAAATTATGAAAGTAATATCACCACTAGGTGGCGGAATTTCATTGTGTTAATAAAGAAGCCTTTTATTAAATCTATTCGTTCAAAATGCTTCATTCATTAATTCAGGAATAACATCAAGTGGCTGTCTATAATAATTGGTCAGTGAATTGTTGTCTATAATAATGGGTCTTTCAAAGACTGTGATTCTTTAAGGAACACCACTCTATGCATCTACTGTGAGTGAGTCACACAGCGGTTCTGTGACGTGGGTTTAGTTGGCAGAGAAAATAACAATTTTCTATGCTATCATTTAGCTGGCCAATACCCAATATTAATTAAGTAAACTCAGTTTATTATATTTTTCTATCTATGTTCACATAAATTAATAGTGGTCTGCGCTTGTCTAAGACATTTTCCCCGCGCTGCAGTGCACAAAGGTGTGCCAAAGATGTATAGGCTGGTAGGTAGTTGTAAGTGCAGGTGTGAAGTAAATGACTATTTATGAGATAAACTAAATGTTTCACTGTTAGGTTGCAAAATTTATGCTTACACAAAAGAAAGCTCTGTAGGCTCTGCCTCGGTACGGTTTGTGTCAAGTCATTCGTTAATCTGGGCTGCGTTTCTCCATAACGATTGATCTAATACCTTCAGAGCGTTTTCTACGAGTCAATTTACGATCGTTATGCTATTGTTTCATGTGCGTTTCCCCAAAAATGCACTTAACACAATAGCACATAGCCGTGCTTTAAGTGCTACTTAGAAGTCGCTATCCGTTTGTCAAGTGCTGTAATGTCACCTTATAGAATGGTTTGTAATTGTAGTACACACTCGTTTATTGAAATGTTAACCTAATAATGCTACGTTCCAGACAACTCGGATATAATAACAATTATATTATATTATTATGGTATAGTCTATAATATTATACTTTACGTAATATATATATATATATATAGAGAGAGAGAGAGAGACGTTATTTCCAGGTCCAATACATGGCTGGTTTTCGTGCACGTCAGCAAGCCATTGACAGATTTTTTTCCCCCAGTCTTTGAAGCATATTTCCTGCATTGCTTATTTTATAAAACTTTTTTTGTTCAATCATTTAATTTAGATGTATTTCTAATTTTTTCTGCCCTTTTTAATTATTTCATTTAGAAAATAATAATAATAATAATAATAATAATAAAAGTAATAACATGTACAGTAAAGTACAATCAAATCAATATATTATAATCACATTGCACTTGAATAAAGTTAAAGGTGTAATCTGCCAATTGTCCTGCAGGTGACCGCATAAATCTGTTCTTATGATGCACTTAGGGCTTTATTATTACTCCAGAGCACTCGTAGATCTATGATTACTTTCAAGTGCTACTTAAGTTACGATGCGTTTGAGAAACACACCGTAATATTAAGATCAGTAGTACAATCGTTTTTATGAGCTTTTGGGAAACGCATCCCTGGCTGTTTGATGAAGAGAAAGAGATAAAATGTAGTAGAAATTGTCACAGCCGGCTCGCAAGCCGCGACAAAGAATGGAATGACACGTTGAAGTGGTATGCAAAAAGGAATAACATTTATTAAAGTAAAAGTAATAAAGTAAGAGAATAAACCAAAAACGGGAACAAGACAACAACTAAGATGACAACAAAATGGCACGAGGGGAGAGCACCCCCGTCACGACTGAAGGGAGCTGCTTAAGTTTGCTGGCATCAGCTCTAGCACAGGTGTAAACCATCAGTCATTATGACGTCACTCACTCCAACTCCAACCTACAAAACAAATAACAAAGGACAACCAAACCCACACAATATGACCCACACTGGGGTCGAAACACCCCCCCCCCCATAAAAAAAGGGTGGACATATGAACCCGTCACCCAATAACTCACAAACTGGAATGACCCACCACTCTGTAATACTCTACAATATCCTCAGCAACCACGGGCCCTGTGGAAGCAATTTAAGAAAGACAAGTAGAGCAAAACAAAACATAGTTAGTCAATCAGTTAAAAGGAATAAGGAGCTCTAGACAATGCGTCAGCTACCACATTGTCAGTCCCCTTGATATGCCGGATGTCAAGTGCATATGATTGCAAGAAAAGACACCAACGAGTCAATCGTTGATTTGGGCACCGAAAAGAATGTAAATAGACAAGCAGGTTGTGGTCCGTATGGGTCTGACATGGATCCCACATACACTAAGAAGTGTTGCAAAGCCCAAATCAAAGCTAATGCCTCCTTTTCAACCACAGAATAATTCAACTGATAAGAATTAAACTTTTGAGAAGTAGCTAACTGGACGGTGAATTCCTTTCTCATCAGCCTGTAACAACACTGCTCCAGCACCCACATTGCTAGCATCCACACATACCTGAAAAGAACGAACAAAACGAGGCGCTGCCAACACAGGAGTGGAAGTAAGCAGTGATTTAGCTGCCTGAAAAGCAACCTGACAGGCAGATGTCCAAACAAAAGCTGCCTTTGCTTTCAACGGATCAGTGAGGGGGGCTACCAAGGTAGAAAAATTCCTGCAAAATCCCCGATAGTAACCCACTAACCCCAAAAACGGCATCAACTCCTTAGTAGTAGGAGAAGGAAATTGATCAATGGCCTCAACCTTGGCCCGAACTGGTCGCACACATCCTTGTCCAACTACCTTACCTAGGTAAGTCACAGTGGCCTTGGCAAACTCGCATTTAGCCAGATTGACGGTCATGCCAGACTCTTCAAACTGAGAGAACAGGTCTGCAACATGTTCCAAGTGCTGCTCCCATGAATCACTGAAAACTACTACATCATCTAGATAGACGGTCACTCCCTCTAACCCAGAAACAACCCTATTCATAAGTCGCTGAAAGGTTGCAGGCATGTTTCTAAGGCCAAAACTCAACGTTATAGGAGAATAACCCCTCTGATGTAATAAAAGTGGAAATCTCTTGAGTTCTTTTGGTCAACGGAACTTGCCAATAGCCTTTAAGCAGATCGAACTTGCTTACAAATTTCGCCCGACCCAACCCGATCAACACAATCCTCAATACGAGGCAGTGGAAATGAGTCTGGTTTTGTTGCTCTATTTATTCTATGATAGTTGGTGCAAAACCAATAAGTACCATCAGATTTATTTACAAGCAAGCAGGGAGATGCCCAACTGGAAAATAAAGGTCGTGCAATATCATGATCCAGCATATATTGAACTTCAGCGTTAAGATGCAGGAGTTTATTTGGGGACACCCGATAAAAATTCTGGCGAATGGGCTACGAATCCCCAACATCAATATCGTGCTCCCATGAATCACTGAAATGTCAAATGAAATTTCATCACCAAATAAAGAAACATGATGATTAATAATATCAGTCAAATCACCACATTTATCATCAGGCAAATGGGCCAACATTTTATACAAATTTTTAAGAGTCTCTGAATTTTTTAGACGTCCCAATAGTACTGTATCCTCTGGAAAAGAAACTCCTTCATCTATTCCCTCCCCCACAAGCGAAATTCTCTCAACTACTAATGCAGGTTTCACCTCATCGTCTGACATCTTGTGAGAACGGCAATAATAGGGCTTCAACAAATTAACATGACACAACTGGGTGGATTTTCTTCTCTCAGGAGTGGCCATCAGATAGTTTAAATATGTAACTTGTTTTTCTACCACATACGGACCTGTAAACTGAGCTTGAAATGGTGAGCCCTCCACAGGTAACAGAGCCAACACCTGATCGCCAGTCATGAATTTCCCTTCCTCAGTTCATCGATCGAAAATCGTCTTCATACGCTTTTGCGAAGAATGCAATTGTTCTTTTGCCACTTTACCTGCTTCATATAATCTACGCTTAAAGTCATTCACATAGCTTAGCAAGTTTTTTGGTGGTGCACTTTGAACCCACTGGTCTCTGAGTACAGCCAGTGGTATGAACTATGTGCCCAAACACTAAATCATTGGGACTAAACCCAGTACTTTCCTGGCATACCTCACGTGCTGATAACATCAACCACGGCAATCCTTGTTCCCAATCACCTTCCATCTCTGTACAATAAGAATGCAGTAAAGACTTCAGCGTCTGATGGAAACACTCCAAAGCCCCCTGGCTTTGAGCATGATAAGCACCAGCTCTATTGTGCTTAATGTGTAACAGTTTCAAGCAGTTTTTATCATGGAAAATCTGTAATACCAATGAGCGATACTTCTCTGAAACTACCACCTGTATGATAGGATCCCCAGCAAAATCACTACCATGAGGAATCCACTTTCTCACCAACATTCCATCCTGCAAAAAATAACCATGAGCAACATTTCTAATTTCCTCAGAAGACATCACCCTCTCAAACAATTAATGGAGAGAAGAATCAAGTTGCTGCTCCTGGAGCGGCGCATAATCACCATTTCCCAAAAGGTTACCCGATTTAGGAAATCCTTCACACAATGAATCAACAGGACTTAACACAGATGCCACAAGAGCAGCTGGTTTAACGCGAGGAGCCTTTCCCCCTCTACTCTTGGCTTTAAGCACAGGGCACTCCCCAAAGGAACCAATTAGGAAATCCTTCCACACATTTTTCCAATGGCAAGATCAGCTGTTACCATGGCAGTGACTTTACAATTACAGATAAGAGACGAATTTCTGGACATACGATCTCCCTTATCTTCAAAAAATTCGTCCCCTATCCGAAACTCAATACTCTTGTGTGTTAACACATAATCATCAGCTAATTCAGCAGCTTAAGCAGCTGTATCTGCTTTCTGCTCACTTATATATGTTGCAATACGAGCGGGTACAGAATGAGCGGGTTTCATTCCCGCCCACATGTAGAGATCGGGTTGTTTTTTTTTTTTCTGTCATTTAGAGTTATTTTTTTTTTTTAGATTTCAATATTAAATATTCAAGTTGTTTATTTGTTTTCTGTTAAAGTTCTACGCGTTAATCGACTCCAGAGGGTTAAATCAAAAAACAAATTATACGAAGGTACTGTGGTGTTAATGCTTGTAATTTTGATTGAGGAGTGAAGATAAGTTAGTCTGAGTAAAGCATGTTGAAAAGTTAGCTCTGTGTTGTTTGCGTTCTTACCAAGACATAACATATTGGCGACGAGGATGCCATGGAATTTAAGTCAGCCTACACCATTTCTACAAAATGTGGGTGAGCCACCGATGCCATTTAAGGCATGGATTCGTGTTTTCGAGAATTATGTCTTGGCCATGGACGAAGAGCTATCGGACGCCCGAAAACGCGCTCTATTGATTCACTGCCTGGGGGCAGAAGGCCAGAGACTATTTTACATGCTCCCGGTTGCAGATGATAAGTACGACACGGCATTGCAAGCTATTCACACATTCTTCGAGCCAAAAATGAATGTGGTAGCTGAACGGTACAGATTTCGCCAGCGAGGACAACGGCATGGTGAAACTATGGATCAATATGTTGCGGCGTTAAAGGAGCTTGCGGCTACATGCGAATTCGGAGCCATGGAGGAGGAAATGATCCGGGATCAACTTGTTAAAAAAAACAAATTCAAATCGCATACGGGAACATTTACTCCTAGAGGTGGATCTTACTTTGAAAAAAGCTGTCACAATTGCCAGCCAAATAGAAATGGCAGTGGCGGAGGCAAATTTGATGAGCAAACCGGCAGATGGCACAGTACAAGTGATTCAACAGTCACGTCATCAGCACAATAGATCTGGCCGCGAAACGGGGAAAAATGCACAGACATTACAAGGAGCAACGGCGATGCACTCATCTACATTCCAAGGGAAAACATGTTACAGGTGTGGGTCAAAACAGCATACTGCCAACTTTCAAAAATGCCCTGCCAAAGACGCTATCTGTAATGCATGTAAGAAAAAAGGACATTTCGCCAAACTGTGCCGTGGACACAGAAACGTAAGTGAGATTTCATTTCCTGAAGTGACTGTGCTTACGGTAGAAAGCCCTTATCGCGACTCAAGCAAGATAATGTGTACTTTTCAAATTACCGTATATGAAACAACACAGAACGTGGAGTTAATGCTGGATACGGGCTCAGCAGTATCAATTATTCCAATGTCAGTGTGTACTTAGTATTTTCCTAATGCTACCCCTGTGAAAGCGAAAGTGAAACTTAGTGAACTATGGTGGACACACCATATCTGTAATGGGATGCATAGAAGATGAGATCATGTATGGCGAGCGGCGCGTTACAGCTGAACTGTTCGTTGTGAACACTGGCACTGCGGTGTTGGGACGAGACTTGTTTACGGCCTTGGAACTGCAGCTGTTAGATGGCTTTATTATTACATCGTCATGCCGCACCATAAATTCAGCTGACGTTAGTACAGATCCTGAGAAACTGGGCTGCGCACAAGGATTTACACACTTAGTCAAAGTTCGTGCCGACGTGAAACCAGTACAGCAGAAACTGCGCCACCTTCCATTTGCAGTCTGTGACGCTGTGTCACAGAAATTACAGCGACTCCTTCAGCAGGATGTGATCGAACCGATTGAATCATCAGAATGGGTCTCACTTGTTGTGGTCACTAAAAAAAGATGGAAACATACGACTTTGCGTGGATTTGCGAGAACCAAAGTTTTCCACTTCCTCACATGGAAGAAATGTTTGCAGAGCTTAGGGGATCAACTGTCTTTTCAACACTAGATCTTCAAAGCGCCTATCACCAAGTCCTACTGCATGAGGATAGCCGCAGCCTCACTTCATTCATCATGCATGAAGGCTTATTTCGCTATAAGCGAGTACTTTATGGACTGGCGTCAGGGCTGAGTTGTTTTCAGAGACTGATGTCGACCATACTTAAAGGACTTGCACATGTTCAATGTTACTTGGACGATGTCATTGTCTCAGGAAAGACCGTTGAGGAACATGACAAGAACTTGAATGCAGCACTTCAGTGTCTAGAAACAGCTGGACTTAAATTGAACTTTGACAAATGCCACATCAGACAGATGGAGCTGTCGTTCTTAGGACACACAATCTCAGCTGAAGGACTTCAACCGGATGCTTCTCATGTCCATGCAGTCTCACAAGCTCCACCACCCATTGATACTGCCAGCTTATGCTCTTTCCTTTGGCTCACATTGTGGTATTCAAAATTCATACCCGATTATTCCGCAGTGGTTAAGCCCCTTAGAGCGTTGACTCGTGGATCTGCTTCATTCACCTGGACGCCTGAGGCACAGAAAAGTTTTGAGCGGGTGAAAGACCTTATAATTAATAGCCCTGCACTAACACTTTTCAACCCTGAGCTACACACTATCATTACAACTGATGCTTCTAATTACGGTCTGGGTGGAATTCTCACCCAAATACACCCAGATGGGTCTGAAAAGACTGTTGCTTTTGCATCACGCACCCTCACACAGGCTGAACGCAAGTACTCCACAATTGAGAAGGAAGCATTAGGCTGTGTGTGGGCAACGGAGAAATGGAGAACTTATCTGTGGGGATGACGTTTTACATTACGTACAGACCACAGCACACTCACAACACTGCTCACTTCGAAGGGACAAGGGCGAGCAGGACTTTGGATTGCTCGGTGGTCAGCTAGGTGGATGACTTTTGACTACGACATCCAGTACAAGCCTGGACGTGAAAATGTTACAGCTGATTGCTTGTCTCGCTTGCCATTACAGAGCAGTGACCCTGTGCTGGAGGATGACATGGAAGTGGTTGCACTTAATTCAATCCTCACGGCCATATCTGCTGATGATTTCAGAGCTGCAGGGGCTACCTGCCCAATATACAGTGAAGTACGTAACTTACTGATGGCCAAAATCTCCTAAGGGCCTAGGACCTGATCTGTTACCATACTTCAAAATTCAACATGAACTTTCTCTACAGGATGATTACGTGGTAAGAGGCACACACAGACTTTTAGTACCAGAGTCTTTGCGTGGGCAGTTCATTGCATTGGCTAACAATACTCATCAAGGCATTGTTAGAACCAAGCAAAGACTCAGAGAGCTGTATTGGTGGCTGGGTATGGATGCCCAGGTTGAGACAGCCATTAAATCATGCATTACGTGTCAAACTCATGACAAGTCAGCAGTCGTTCGCACTCCGCCACTCCAGCCTGTACCCCTCCCAGATGGAGCATGGGAGAAACTAGCTTATAGACATTGTGGGGCCCTTTGACAAAGGTCCAGCAGAATGTCGTTTTGCTGTAACTTTAGTGGACTAATTTAGTAAGTGGCCAGAGATTGCTTTCATGCCTCAGCTAACCTCTTCAGCGGTTATTCAATTTCTGTTGACTGTGTTCAGCCGTGAAGGTAAACCAAAGGAGCTGATCTCAGATCACGGCTCTCAATTCATGTCATGTGAGTTTGAGATGTTTCTTCAAAACCGAGGAATTATGCATCAAACTTCATCTGTGTATTATCCTCGTGCCAATGGAGAGGTCGAACGTTTTAACTGTACTTTGAAGCACGCGTTGCTAACTGCTTCCTTGGAAGGCAAAGGATGGAAAGAATTCACAGTGGAATTCTTACAAGCATACCGGGCTACACCTCATTCGACTACTCAGCGTTCACCTGCTAAATTGTTACATGCAAGACTGATGCACACTAAACTTCATATCTCAGGATTACAGAAACTGCAGCATCTTCAGCAACCATGTGCACAGAACATTGTGGATCGAGTGAAACACATGCAGAAGAGCTCCAAAACATACACTGATCGCAAGCGTGGGGCGACAGAAGTGTCATTCAAACAAGGATCTTTTGTTCGAGTAAAGCGACCAGGTATCCTTCCTAAGCTCCAATCTGCATTTTCCAAACCATTGGAAGTACTGCAAAAGACTGGTCCTACACTTACAAACTGTCTGATGGACATACTTGGAATGCTTCTCACCTCACACCTTTCTCTTATGGGAAGGAGGAGAGAATGGGGCACAGGAACTGGCTAACTTTGATTATGACTGTAAAATACAAACTACACCAGTGACTCAGCTGGAAAGACAGGTTAGAGTTAAACGAGCACCAGTATGGGCTCGGGACTATGTTATGAACTAAAAGGCGGTTCATTGATTGCATGTGAATATTATTTTACATGGGGCTATGTGATAAGGTAACAAATACATATAGAGTGTTGTTCTGTAATGCATGTTGTGCATTTATGAATTTCAAGGGAAAATCTTAAGTTCATGTTTGAAAGGTTGGTACTGTTATGCAAAATCATTGTAAAAAAAAAAAAAAAAAAAAAAAAACCTTCCCATCCCAATCACGTGATTAATAATGATTTTGTTTTCCATCCCGTGGAATTCCTGTGGGATTCCCGAAAAAATGTCAGACTCTAGTGGACAGTGGATGAAATCAGTGTCAGACATGATTTCTTAGACTGCAGCCTGTCAGAATCATTCAGCTAGCAACTGAAGTTTGTTTTCTGCAGCAATGCAGACCGATCCTCCAATAATGTACCGAGAGGAAAGAGAAAGACCAAAATTGAGTATTCTGTTTGAATATTTAGCTTGCATTATAAAAGACAGAACACTAAATTTTATAATATTTGTACAGTGATAGATTCCCAGTAAGGAATACCAGTAAGAACAAAGATGGATGATACATGTAGCCTGTCCTGGAGACACAAAGCCAAACAGCAGAGTCAGCAGATCATCAATCATTATCTGGACCATCTGAATAGGACAAAAGTATTTTATCAAATAAGTGAAACAGTATCAACTTTTGGCAACACAGAAATGTACAATGTACATTTTTGGAATTTGTTTTTAATAAAAGTGTTATCGGAGCGAAACAACTGAGCTCCTGCGACAGTGGAACAGCTACATGTGTATCATTCTGTTCAAGACATTGCGCAAACCTTATCCATTTCATTTTAGAAGACTTTATGTGTCTTCACACATGCTAATAGTGTACCACTAATGTACAGGTGAGAGAACTCAGAGGTGAGGGAATCAATCGAAGAATCAGATTGGTGCTCTGATCTGCTTCTTTTGTCAGTCTTTCTTTTTCTTTTGCTGCTCTGTTTCTCAATCTGTCCTCCTGCACTTAGGTCTGAACTGGATGCGTCTCCATGTGATGCAGGAGGATAAAAGTCAGGGTCTAATTTGATCTTTTTCCATTTGCTGCTCACTGTCCTGCCATAATTCTCCCCTTTTTCTTTTAACACCATGTATCATTTTTCATTGCTGAACATCCGATGTGGCCCAGGCTATTGGGGTGATCAATCTATCATGTTCATTTATCATTGCTGGATCATCCAGATCCTGATCTGACCTTAATATTATTGGGGGTGAGACAATCCAGGCTGTTTCTTTATTATTTCTGGAGTCTTTCACAGGTGATCCTCCAGATCTGACCTCACTGTCACTGAGGAGAGACAGTCCAGGCTGTTCTTCATCTTTGCTGGAGCCTTTCACAGGTGTCTCCCCACATGCTGCTGGTGGGGTACTAATACACATGCAAGAAAATGCAGAGGTGAGGGAATCAATTGAAGAATCAGACTGGAGGTCCGATCTTCTCATTTTCCGCTCTATGCTCTCTGATCTGCCCCGTCTCATCTCAACCTGACTGCCTGAGATCAGGCCAGAACTCCAAGTAGTGCTAGAGAAGAAAAGCCTGAGCTGAGGGAATCCACTGAATAATCAGAAGCAGAGCGGTGGTCTGATCTACTCATTTTTCGTTTCTCTGCTCTCTGATCAGCCTAGAATCCCCCTTTTTTCTTTTAACACCCCCCCGTCTCATCTCAATCTGATGACCTGTGCTCAGGCCAGAACTGGACGTGTCTCCAAGTGATGCTGTAGAAAGAAAAGCCGGAGCTGTTTCTAATCTACTGGTATTCTGGTAATCTACTGGTTAAGCACAAGATGGTATTTTTATCAGAGGAAGTCTGATATTCTGTCTCTGCTGCTATGAGTCTGTAAGGTTCAGCTGGTCGAAAGCTTCTGGAATGCTGACTGTGATGTCATAGTTGTGATCATCTGAATAATCCCTGTTTAAAAAACAACAACATCTGAACAGCTGTGCATGTTCTAAGTGTGTGTGTGTGTGTGTGTGTGTGTGTGTTTGTGTTTGTTAGAGCCGTGCAATATGGACAAAATAATCACACTGACATTCTTTTACAGAATATTGTGATTTTATTTGTGATATAGATAACTGTTCTCTCGTTAACACATTACATTCAAATTAGTATTTCAGTGTATAAGACCACATTTCAGAATAAAATAAAATAGAATGAACTAGTTTATAAATAAAACTCTCCTGTTTCTGTCATGTCTCTGGAACAGATGAGATAGAGAGAAATACATTAATATTGCAAGACAAAATAAACTAAATTCTGATAATAAAAAATAAATATGTCTTTAGTGTTAGTATGCAGGTTTGTAGTGTGGTTGAATAGTCAAAAAAAAAATTTAATTGGCCCTCTAAACCTAGCTCTATCTATTCTATTTCTTTTATATCTACTTTTTATTCCTTCTATATTTATTATTAAACAAATGAAAAATCTTGCTATGTGTACTGTGTTAGACTAACAGGGATTTGTCACAGCACTTATATATTGTTGCTCTTTTGTTGGTTTGACTTGTATTGTCCTCATTTGTAAGTTGCTTTGGATAAAAGCATCTGCTGAATGATTAAATGTAAACGTAAATGTAACATTGCAAAAAAGGCAATATTGGTGGTTACCAACATGTTGTCCACAGTTTCTCCAAGACTTCTCAGAGCAGGAAGGATCCCATTTTGCTATTATCTGTGGTGTTCGAAAAAAAAATCTAGTTATAATCTTCCTTCTGAATTCCCTCCAGATATTAGGAGTTGTTCACAAGATGTGCCTCACCGTACTCTTCATTCCAAGTCTCCAGAGGAATTTTTCTATTCATTTCGACCTCCCATTTCTCCTTTTTTCTGTAAAGTGTTATTTGAAATCTTTTGACAGGAATAACAGCTATACCTTAGAAATTATTTTTTGTTTCTATTTCTTAATAATAATAATAATAATAATAATAATAATAATAATAATAAAAAAGAGCTCTATTGGGGAGGGTTTTTTTGACACTTTATAATTCTTTATGCATTGTAAGGAAATGTCTTTTTTTGAGTTGTGTAATTTTTTTTGGGGACTTTTTTTTTTATATAGAAAGCAAAAAGGTTCTGTCTCTAAAGAGCTGTTACAAACTGTAACTTGGTTCTATAAGGTTATATCTGTGAGCTAATCAGCACTTCGAATGCACTCAAGAGGACCAATCAGGATTAGCTTTCTTTGTCATGTCGCTGGACTGCTCCATGACAGCACGAAAGCATAATCGTGAAATATTTTAATTGTAAAATATTTTTTAATTATATATAGCCAGTAAAACTTTTCTCAGTGTTTATTCTCCTTTAAATGCATACCTCGGGACTTTAGCGACCCGGGACGTCACTGACAACCCTCCCCTTCATTCATTTCTTAAAGTCAGACATCAACCTTCTACCTTCTATCTATTCATTATAAACAATTACAAAAACTAACTACAAAAGAATATCTGTTTCTGAATCTTTCAAATTCCTTATTTATTTAGTAAAAAGTGTATAGAGGGTTTGCACATAAGGTCACTGTCGGCCGGAGTGACTGCAGTTCTGCCCATAGTAATCTCCTGCTCAACTAGCTCATTTGTTTGTCTACTGTGTTTAGAAATATGACAGTTGCATTATTCATTTTTGATGCCGACGAAATGCACTCATGGCCCACAGCTTCTCCTATAGCCATACATTTCTCTATGCTCACCGCAGACGCCACCTTCACTGCATGACGCCGCGTGAGTGCAGGCCGCGTGCTTCCCCGAATACAGGTATCAACACACCAACAAAACTACCCTTAACACTAAACTAAACAAAGAAAAAAAAGATAGAAAAGTAGAGAGCAAATGCTTATACTAGACACAGCAGCCACAAAATTGCACTCACGCTCAACGAAGCTCAAACTCACCACACGTGCTCTCCAGACTCACTCAGCAAATGCTCAAGTATCCGCACGAGAGAGAGGGAGAGATGCATTTGATAATCAGTGATTGTCTATCATTCAAAGATGAGATTACACTGCATCTCACCTTTCATTTGTCCCTACTGTTGTTCATTTGGTTGTATAGGTCCATCTTTTCTTAATGGAACCTCAGCAGAAGACCAGATGAGCTGCACAATAGTTCAGAGGGCAACAGCACACCTCTGAATAAAAACCTCTGAGCCTTTATGAAGTAAATAATAGAAAGTCACATTAGTCACATTATCAAGCCTTTTTACACCATTTGTTTTCTCACTTCAAAAAGTTCACTTTCCATCTACGTTATGTTTCACACAACTATTTTCCACTCTCTCTGACCCTCAGAATTAAACTCTTTTTCTTTTGTATTTCTTAATGAAAAAGTTAGTTCAACCAAAAAGGAAAATTCTGTCATCATTTACCCTTATGTGTAACTAAGGTATTGTAATATTTTGACTTACTACTTTTGACTGTAGAAGTAATTAGATCACCATAATTTATTTGAAATCATGTTACTGCTAACGCTGGCTGTAAAAGACAGACTAGCAGTTTGTTAAATGTACTATTAAGATTATTACGTTTTAAAAATCCAATTAATGAACAATCTCTGCACACCTGACGGCAATTGATAGGTGTGTAGGAGACAAAGACCACAAAGATCAAAACTCAAGGAAAAAGAAAAAAATTCCTGCACACTGTTAATTAGTGCAGAAGTATCAAAAGGTTTAATGTCATGCCGGATCGTGGGTCACCATCGTTTACGAACTACGACGGTATCTGATCGTCTTCGAACCTTCGACTTTCGTAAACGATCTGGTGTAAGATTCTCTCTCGTGATCAGCTGGACGTTCATTTAGGTCATTATGTAGATCATGATCTGATCATTCTGACTGAATCACTCGAGTTGGCAACATCTTGGACTTGGGATTTTTGCTTCAAAAAGACGCTTGTCAACGCTCTAGTGTAACAATGCCTGAAGAAGAAGCGGCTTGGCTTCGAAAGGTCACGGGTTCACTAAGGTCGATACGTAGACGTGGAACTTCTCCTCGTTCTCTACGTGCTCTGTATCCCCCCCACCCCCCACATGTGCCTGCTGTACGCAAAAATATTGAAAAACTGAAATAGGAACTTTATTTTTTATGTTGCTGCCATAACAGTTTCTGTACCATGTGTTCTTTCTTCATGTTGAGAATGAATAAAGCTTTATTATTTGGTCACTTTTCTTTTGTAAGTTTTCATAGCAAATATTATGAAAGCTTGTCTTCCCCTGCACTTACTCAAGGCCTTATTACATTACTCCCAACACTATTTCTTCATATTTACAACAGTTATACTTTAGTTTACAGTGTCTTAATAATATACAAGAAGCTATAACAGTATATCAACTAACTTGTTGATATACTGAATAAAAACAAACGGGAAATGGGAAAACAGGATCCATGTGCAGTCATAACATTTATTCAAACCAACAAGATAAATGTAATAGGATCATTACCATACATTATATTTCAATTTTTATAATGCACTATATACATATTTATTGAAATGTGTCATTTAAGAACACTCTTCTCACAGATCCATTTAGACATATAATCACATGAAAAATCAGCCCATCCTGATGAACGATTAATAGCACAGTCTTCCTCTTTTCCCTGATAGCTGTTTGGCTCTCCAGACATCAACAGATCAGCTTTAGATCTTCAGCGCTGCTTTCTGTGTGATATGATACTGACTGAGACAATCATTTATTAGATAATAATCAGTTCAGTTCAGTGATTTCTCACCCAGGTAAGGTCATGTTGCTGCCATCAACCCATTTCCATCTGTCCTCCACTTCAATATCAGTCAGACCAATCCAGAAAAGATCAGAACCACCAGAAATGATCTTCACAAAATCCTGAGAAGTCAAACAATAACATGATTTATTAAATGAGCACTGACCCATTTCAGCACATTATCTTTCATTTAAAAACTAAACACCACTCACACACACACAATCACACACACACACACACCACACACACACTCACACATACTGGCATATGTGGTTTATGAGGTCATTGTGACTTTTTGATGGTTTACGGGGACACACCTTTCCAACATCCAATCGACATGAAAGTCGTTGTCCAAAAAATTTCATTTGAACTACAAAAGACAAATCATGCTTCAAAAAAACAATTTCACTTTCATAACACACAGATATTAAATATGTGACATTTCACAGGCTTGCGGGGTCGGGCCAAATTGTGGTTTATGAGGACACCTGGTTTATGAGGCCACTTTTACACACAACACACAAAACCTAGCCTCAATCCTGGGTTAAGGCAGACATCCCAACCAGCAAAAAGTCATTTCAGGGAGGTATCCCGAAGCCAACCCCCCCCCCCCCCCCACCCCCCCCCCCCACCCCCCCCCCACACCCCCTCCAAAAAAAAGGGGAAGGAGGACAAGGATATGACATTTCACCACAGAACATGACTTTACTAAAAAATATAAAAGCATAAAATATTATTTTCTATAAGCTATAGGCCTGTGCAATTATTCGTTAATTATGTTTAAATATGTAGATTACTTTTACTATTTATATAAGCTGCTTATACTATTTATGTAAACTGCTTTTATTTATTTTCCATTGCACTCTCCCTCTGCCAATGTGCTCCTGTTTTCTAGATAGACATAAATGATTAATTTGGTTCGGGAGAAGACATAAAAGCCCGCCCACACTGACAATTGATTGGTTGATTTGCCGAAACAGGCCAATCAGGATGCTCTCTGTCTTACGTGCGCTTCGCACACACGCACACTAGCACATACACTCAAGGTCTCTCGCTCCGTCTCCCCTCTCTGCCGTGCGCGCGCTACACGATTTGAAACACAGTCTCTTCTTTGCGCGCTCTTGCTCGCTCGCTCATAGATTCCGGGAGATTCTAACTAATTTGCGGGCATCAGGGAGCCGCTATGAATATGCGGGAGACTCCCGGGACTTCCGGGAGACTTGGGATGTCTGGTTAAGGGGACTGACAAACATTAGTAACATTAGTTTGCTCTGCTACTGAAAGAAGGGTCTTCATGACAATAGCACAGCTCCTGGCTTTCCCCAACTAAACTCCTGCATAAACCAGTTCAATTATAAAAATAAAAAAAAATCAATTTCACAAGTCATTTGTAGCCTAATTATGCAGTAAAATATTATATATGATCTGGGATTATTAAAAGAAACTGTACCTTTGAAGAACAATGTAAATGCTTGGAAATATTTAACATCTTTAATTCCATTCATTATTTGTAGCGTGCCTGCTGTCCAATAATCACACTTAAGTTTTGTGTTTTGTTACTTTTAATCAGAAATAAAGTATCAGCTTTCAAAATTCTATCAGTTTTATCATTCACAAATTCAAAATGTTTTTTTTTTTTTTTTTTTTTTCCAGCCACAGAGAGACGTCAGCAAAATAGTGTCACATAAAGCTTCATTTTTAATGTTTGTTTGAAGAAATTGGTCATGGGAATGAGCAAGGAGACATGCGGAATGCATACTTGTTAGAAAATGTGTACTCAATGAAATCATGATGTGGGGTGGCTTATCTTGTTACAATGTCTTGAGCAGTTCAGTTCTATATTGGTAGTTGTAGCCATTGCAGTGTGAATGTCATCGCGTGTCAGCGTGGACACGCATTGTCTACACCAGGCATAGTTCTGCCTCGTTGTAGTTTTAGTTGATGCAACAGGTGTAAATATTTATTGTAAAGTTGGATGTTGCAAAGTCTGAGATCTTTTCGTTTTAACTAATTTAATGTATTCTATTTAAAAGTGTAAGTCACTTATTGCAACTATTCGTTGATTAAATTAATACAATCAATGTCAAATCTGCAATTGTGCTGATATTCAAGAAACAACAGTACTGGTAGTCTCATGTTGCTTAACTAGGCTATATCAAAAACTATTAATGTAAAAACTCAATTTTAATGCAGTGTTTGTTGTATATTTTCTCAGAACAAATGGTGTGACTGTTACCGGTTACTGTCACATTATTCATGATCAACTGAGGCAGTTCAGGTGTTTTTTTTTTGTTTTTTTTTACATTGCTGATTGCTTTTTTCTTGATGCTTAACAAAACCTTAAAACCATAAAATAAATTAAAAAATCAACAGTATTAGTAAGAGAGTAAAAAACATGTTTAATAAAAATCTTTTTGATTGGGTAAAAAAAAAAACATTTTCACTCACAGGAATTAAAAACTTTACTTTTAAAAACAGTAAATCATTTAAGAAGACTCACTCGATGACAAAACGTTACTTGTAGAAACACAATAAGATTACATTCTAGTGCTGTCAAAAAGACTAATCACGATTAATTGCATCCAAATAAGTTTTTTGTTTACATAATGAATGAGTGCGTACTGTGTATATTTATTATGGTGGTGTGTATATATATATATATATATATATATATATATATATATATATATATATATATATATATATATACACACAAACATATATACAAACACGTATGTATATAAGAAAAATTTTGTTTATATATAAAATAAATCCTAATATAAATATATAAATGTAAATACATGTAAATATTTTAAAAATATATACTGTATCTGTGTGTATAAAGTATGTAAAAACGTATTTTGGAATGCGATTAATTGTAAATAATCTTTTGACAGCACTTTATATTAAATTGCATTCAGAATATTGTCACTTGTGACTGGAGTAACAAAACTTTACTTCTAAAAATGTAAAGTAATTTAAATAGTAATTAATAAAACTCCATGCGTTTTAAGGTTACCCCTCGGTTACGGACAAAGTCTCTAATATTTTGGACCGTCCGGTGTTGTAGGACTGGATTCTCTAAATTTTTGCAGACCTCACACTCCCTCATCGATGCCAAGCAACCTTTAGTTATGTGTTGTCTGAAGTGTCGCATAACAGCATTCACCTCAGATTTTTTTCCATGGCCTTTTGGCTGTCCGTTTTCCTCTGCTAGAGACTGAAAAGAAACAATGATAAATTGTCAGCATTACTGCCTACCATTTTTTGTGCCTTTTTGCTTAACCAGACCTGCTTTCCTGGCTGAACTAACACAAAGATTTGTGTAATTAAGTAATGTTTACTCAAATTGAGAATGACTGTGTTTGTATTTAAGAACAGGTAAGCCAACTCAAAATTAAATGGGATTGTATGCCCATATGGCTACTTCAAATGTGAAATTATGACAGGGCTTAGCCTAAACCAGGATTAGGCCACAGTTCAATTAGGACATTTAAGTCATTTTTATAAACATGCCTTAGAAAAAAACATTACTGTTGTGCATCTTAAGACAAAACAAAGACACTGACATGTTTTAGAATCAATCAGTGAAAGTTTCTTTCAGCTGAATTAGCTCAGATTTACATTTTAGTCTAGGAATAGGCTTAAGCCTTGTCTGTGAAATGGGGGATATACCTATAAACAGTTTTAAGTGTTTTTTTCCCCATTTTTCTTTATAATTCTTGGTCAGAGGTCACCAACTGGCGGACTCCAGTCTGAATCCGGACCGCAAAATATGTCCATGTGGACCGTGAATGCTTTTGACATAATGAAATAAATACCAAACACTAATTTCTAATAAATCAAATTTATATCAAGCATCGGTAGTTAACGTCAGCTCGGTAGAGCCGTTTGGGTGCAGTCATGCGTGCAGAGATGAGAGCAGAGAACAGTGTGCTGCGCACAGAGAGATGAAATAGTTCATTACTGGAACTCAAGCCGTTTTAGTTGAAGAACCCTGATCTAGATATTACATTAATAAAATTCAAATTAAATTAGAATTTAAACCCAACTTTACCATACCATTGTTTTTCAGAGAGATTTTCTATCAGTGTTTGGTCCATCAGATGTGTCCTTCGGGCACAGTTTCCTCCTTTTCAAAGGCTCTGTGGATATGGATAGGCAAATCATCGTTTTACAATGCTTTGAGGTGTAAACCACTGGGCAATACTGCAGTTGTAAGATGAATGAATGGCAACTCTAAAACAATAGTCTATTGACGCTTTCCCCCGCCATTGATAAGCTATCTCATATTGCATGAGAAAACGCGGGTTAGCCTATTACAGGTTACTGTGTTGTAGGTATATTACAGTGCATCTCAATAAATTAGAATGTCGTGGAAAATTTCATTTATTTCAGTAATTCAACTCAAATTGTGAAACTCGTGTATTAAATAAATTCAATGCACACAGACTGAAGTAGTTTAAGTCTTTGGTTCTTTTAATTGTGATGATTTTGGCTCACATTTAACAAAAAGACACCAATTCACTCAACAAATTAGAATACTTCACAAGACCAATAAAAAAAAAAAAACATTTTTTGTGAATTGTTGGTCTTCTGGAGAGTATGTTCATTTACTGTACATGTACTCAATACTTGGTAGGGGCTCCTTTTGCTTTAATTACTGCCTCAATTCGGCGTGGTATGGAGGTGATCAGTTTGTGGCACTGCTGAGGGGGTCTGGAAGCCCAGGTTTCTTTGACAGTGGCCTTCAGCTCATCTGCATGTTTTTGGTCTCTTGTTTCTCATCTTCCTCTTGACAATACTCCATAGATTCTCTATGGGGTTCAGGTCTGGTGAGTTTGCTGGCCAGTCAAGCACACCAACACCATGTTCATTTGACCAACTTTTGGTGCTTTTGGCAGTGTGGGCAGGTGCCAAATCCTGCTGGAAAATGAAATCAGCATCTTCAAAAAGCTGGTCAGAAGAAGGAAGCATGGAGTGGTCCAAAATTTCTTGGTAAACGGGTGTAGTGACTTTGGTTTTCAAAAAACACAATGGACCAACACCAGCAGATGACATTGCACCCCAAATCATCACAGACTGTGGAAACTTTACACTGGACTTAGAGCAACTTGGGCTATGAGCTTCTCCACCCTTCCTCCAGACTCTAGGACCTTGGTTTCCAAATGAAATACTAAACTTGCTCTCATCTGAAAAGAGGACTTTGGACAACTGGGCAACAGTCCAGTTCTTCTCCTTAGCCCAGGGTAAGGACAACCTCAGGAGTGGTCCATGTGGAATGATAGCACATGGGCATCTGGGGTACAGGACAGAGACTTGGGCTTACCGCACAGTGGAGTCACTACAGGTCAACTCTAAAGTCTATAGATCCCTACATAAGCCATGGACTTTCTTTCTCTCACTGCCGAGTATTGTATAGTGTATATCGCACTCCTTGTGATAGCTACTCTTTTGCCTGTGTCATACCAGTCTGCTACTGTTTCGATCCAACCCTTGTTTTTGACCATGTTTTACAATAAAGCCTTGCGAATGGATCCTGTATCAATTTTGAAGAATGTTTGTAACCAAGCAGTTTTCGGGTAACTTTAACTTGCATAGTATTTTTCCTCCTATGGAAGTCAATTGTGCCTAAACCTGCTTGGTTCTTCAAAATATATTTTGTGCTCAGCAGAACAAAGAAATGTATAAAAGGTTGAAGGCCACTGCACACATTCCGAAATTTTTGCATGCGTTTTTCCGTTTTTCGCATTCGGCATCCTTTCCTATTAAACTGCATGCTACGGATGCGAAACTGCAGAAAATCAAACCCGATTAGGGCTGGGCTATATGGCTGAAAACTGTATCACGATATAAGTGTTTCATATCGGTCGATATTGATAATTATTGATATTTTTATGACCTATTTCAATTAAGGAGCAGGAGAAAAAATATATTACATTTAAACATCATTTATTTTAAACTTAAAGAATTAGTTCACCTCAAAATGAAAATTTCCTAATCATTTACTCACCCCCAATGCCACCCAAGATATCCATGTCTTTCTTTCTTCAGTGGAACAGAAATTAAGTTTTTTGAGGAATCCATTGAAGTCCATTATATGACGAAAAAAATCCTGAAATGTTTTCATCAAAAAACTTAATTTCTTTATGCAACTCAGCAGAAGAATATAGTTTAACAACACTTGTGTGTGTTTACTTGTGGTTTATGAGGACACACATGACTATTGTATGCGACTCAGCAGTAAACTATAGTTTAATAACACAAGTGTGTGTTTACTCGTGGTTTATGAGGACACACATGACTATTGTATGCGGCTCAGCAGTAGACTATAGTTTAATAACACAAGTGTGTGTTTACTCGTGGTTCATGAGGACACACATGACTATTGTATGCGACTCAGCAGTAGACTATAGTTTAATAACACAAATGTGTGTACTCGTGGTTTATGAGGACACACATGACTATTGTATGCGACTCAGCAGTAGACTATAGTTTAATAACACAAGTGTGTGTTTACTCGTGGTTCATGAGGACACACATGACTATTGTATGCGACTCAGCAGTAGACTATAGTTTAATAACACAAGTGTGTGTTTACTCGTGGGTTTATGAGGACACACATGACTATTGTATGCGACTCAGCAGTAGACTATAGGTTTAATAACACAAGTGTGTGTTTAATCGTGGTTCATGAGGACACACATGACTATTGTATGTGACTCAGCAGTAGACTATAGTTTAGTAACACAAGTGTGTGTTTACTCGTGGTTTATGAGGACACACATGACTATTGTATGAGACTCAGCAGTAGACTATAGTTTAATAACACAAGTGTGTGTTTACTCGTGGTTCATGAGGACACATGACTATTGTATGTGACTCAGCAGTAGACTATAGTTTTAGTAACACAAGTGTGTGTGTTTACTCGTGGTTTATGAGGACACACATGACTATTGTATGCGACTCAGCAGTAGACTATAGTTTAATAACACAAGTGTGTGTTTACTCGTGGTTCATGAGGACACACATGACTATTGTATGAGACTCAGCAGTAAACTATAGTTTAATAACACAAGTGTGTGTTTACTCGTGGTTTATGAGGACACACATGACTATTGTATGCGAATCAGCAGTAGACTATAGTTTAATAACACAAGTGTGTGTTTACTCGTGGTTTCATGAGGACACACATGACTATTGTATGCGACTCAGCAGTAGACTATAGTTTTAATAACACAAGTGTGTGTCTTACTCGTGGTTCATGAGGACACACATGACTATTGTATGAGACTCAGCAGTAGACTATAGTTTAGTAACACAAGTGTGTGTGTTTACTTGTGGTTTATGAGGGACACACATGACTATTGTATGCGACTCAGCAGTAGACTATAGTTTAGTAACACAAGTGTGTGTTTACTCGTGGTTTATGAGGACACACATGACTATTGTATGCGACTCAGCAGTAGACTATAGTTTAGTAACACAAGTGTGTGTTTACTCGTGGTTTATGAGGACACACATGACTATTGTATGCGACTCAGCAGTAGACTATAGTTTAATAACACAAGTGTGTGTTTACTCGTGGTTTATGAGGACACACATGACTATTTTATGCGACTCAGCAGTAGACTATAGTTTAATAACACAAGTGTGTGTTAACTCGTGGTTTATGAGGACACAAGGCTTTCAGTATACTGTTAACACACAAGTGTTTTTTAACAATAGTGTACTGCTGAATCACATTTTGTAGCAATAAGAGAATTTCACTCTAGGTCATGTTATAACGAGTGAAAAACTAAATTGACAAAAGTGTTAACAAACCTCTTTAGCAGAAGTGACTTCACTTCCTGTAATGGCTGGAGCGACAGGCTCATGGACAAACTGGAAGACAGAAAAAAAAACTGAAATAACTTGATTATATTAGTATAAATACTTGAATATCATTTGGAAATATTCTACCTTGCACAGTTCCTGCCCACAGTAAGAACGCCATGGCAAGTCTTGTCCTCCATAATTATATGTAATCTGGTCATCTTTATTTATGTCTTTTATAGCAAATAAACAAAGATGAGGCTTTCCGCCCAGTTCAATTTTTTTTATTTTGCCATTTGGCTTTTGACTGTCGTTTACTAGTCTCCCAAGAGAGCCGTCATCTAAGGAGGCATCGATGCTATATGGGAAAAAAATTTAATGTTACAAATGTTCACTAAAGTTATGCTCTAGAAATGAATACATCATTAGTAATCACTTTAACCTGCCCCAAAACTGTGTGATACTTAGTTAGAAGTTAGGGTTAAGAAACACATTTTAAAAACAATCCACAGGGGTTTACATACAGTCAAATACAGGCTACTCACCAGCAGTCACGCCCTCCGTGTTTGAAAAAGTATGCATAATTATTATTATTAATTTTTCCCAATTTCCCTTTTTCCACTAAAGTTCCTCTGTACTCGAGAATAAAGGAACCTTGTAAGATAGGGGTTTTTGCAAACACACCCCGACCTGAATTAAATAAAAATCAACCGGTAACTGTTAAACAATTTAAACTACATAAAGGTAGGGTAGGCGATTTCGTAAAGGCTAGCAATAGCAAGCTAGATTTAAAAGCATAAGATTCCCACCCTCCCAGTATAATAATATATATAAATAAATATAGACCACTTAACTTATTGTTTGCTATCGGGATGTGAGGAGACTTTCAACAAGCATATCAATGTTTTTGAACCAAATCACCTACCCTGCCTTTGACCAAAACACATTTGAAAAGTACCACTAATACAGACTAGGGCTGCACAATAAATCGAAATCACGATTTGACAGAAGCTGCGATTGTCATGTGTATTTTTCAGTGAAGCAGGGTTCTGAGATCAGCAGTAAATCTCCATCCGAAGACCAGATAAACTCCAAATACGCCCCGCAGAAGAAACCCAGGAAATGACTTTCACTGCATGTGAATTAACAGATTTAACTGCTTTCATTGATTCAACGTGACTAATAAACACACGACTATGGCAATATATGGTTTATCTGAGTTCTTATTATAATTTTCATTAAAATAAAGTATATCTATAATGCAATGCTAATCGATATAGCCTTTATCACTGCTTAGAATACTATGAAATATTGTGTGTCTTATTCTGTTTAAGAAGCCACATCATCTCACAGAAGGATTTATTTCAAACACTCAATTGACGTTATGAAGTGAGTTTGGAGTAAAAACATGTTATTAAATGTGGTATTTTCAGATGGAGCAGCATTTACTACACAGAGCCACTGAGAAGCTACGCAAACAGCTGTCATTATCGCAAATGATTTCATAATCACATGATTATATCATCTGAGATTCTTTGTTTGTAGCTTGTCAGTGATCTATGGTTCTGTGTAGTAAATGCTGCTCCATTTGAAAGCAGGTGATGGAGATTTGCTAGTAATCACAGAACCACTTTACTGACGAGATGTGCATGACAATCACATTCGATTTAATCGTGCGGCTCAAATACAAACATACACACATCTTTTTTTTTTCCACACCATTTTTTCTTTTATATATTATGAAACAAAAACAGAAAAAAACACCAACCTAATTATAAGTAATAAATTAATTTAATTAGGACTAACATTTGAGGGCAGTAGTGCCTGTGCACCTGGAGTCCTGCATTTAGATAAAACTTATGGTGTACCCACATTAGGCTGGAGCACACTTAAAGGATAAATTCACTTCCAGAACAAAAAATTTCTTATAATTTACTCACGCTCATGTCATTCAAGATGTTCATGTGTTTCTTTCTTTAGTCGCAAAGAAATTAAGGTTTTTGAGGTTAAGATTTTTTCTCCATATTGTGACTTCACTGGTGGCCAACGATTGAACATCCAAAATGCATGTTGAGTAAATTATCAGGAAATGTTTATTCTGGAAATGAACTTATCCTTTAAGTCATTATGATGTGACCATTTTGAAGTAGGGCTGGATGTAATGGCCAAAATTTATATCACAATATATTTCTTAATTTCGGTCAATACAATATTATTCCAATATCGATATAAACACTATCTGAAATTTTTTAACATTATAAATTTCTTTATCATGACTTTTGATTAATTTTAAGCATCCTCGCTAAATAAAAGTACTAATTTCTATAATTTCTTTCCCCACAAAATAATGAAAATTATACTGACTCCAAACAACAAAAGCTTTTTATTTCAGATAAATACTGATCTTCGGATCTTTTTATTTATCAAAGAATCCTGAAAAAGAATGTACTCAACTGTTTTAAATATTGATAATCAGCAAATCAGCATATCAGCATATCAAGTGACACTGAAGACTGGAATAATGATGCTGAAAATTCAGCTGGGCATCACAGAAATAAATTATAGTTCAAAATCTATTCAAATAGAAAGCTATTTTAAATAGTACAAATATTTCAAAATTTTACTGTTTATGCTGAACTTTTGATCAAAAAAATGCAGCCTTGGTGAGCAGAAGAAACTTCTTAAAAAAAAAAAGATGAAATTTTTATTTATATATATGTAGCCTTGGTGAGCAGAAGAAACTTCTTATATATATATATATATATATATATATATATATATAATCTTATTGGTCAAAAACTTTTGACTGGTAGTGTAGGCTGATTATTCTTATAGATTGAAACAAATGTGCTTCAGCCAGAAAAAAAAGGATTTTGGGGGTCAAACATGCTTGAGCACGGTTCAGATCGTCTAGTGTGAGTACACCCCTATAGGCCCCTTATTCATTGTTGTTAGATCTAAAACTTTGGTCTATTTTTGAAACGTATTTTACTCCATTATTGGAATATCCAAGGCATGCAAGCTGTACAGGTCACAGACTGTATTTCTGGTGGACCACTGTGTATCCTGTATAATAGAAGTTAAGTAGTTTAAGAGATAGTTTATGGGAAACAAAAAAAAAAAAAAACTTACCTTTGATGGGATTAATGTATCTCCCAGTTATTATGTCTTTGTCCTTCCCCATTTTGACGTGTATTTCTGCATCTTTTAAAGGATTGAGTCCTCTGGTCTGACGACTCGGACTCACTACAAAATATCATCAATCACAGATAAACAGTGTAATATTAATTAAGTGCTTAAGTGCATATTCAATATTCATATATATATATATATATATATATATATATATATATATATATATATATATATATATATATATCAATAAATTTATATATATCAAAAGCTAAAAATAACACTACAAAAATAAACTTTGATGTTAAATATTCACTAAAAAGATTTCATCATTAGCTATAGTTTCACAGTGGAGAGCTGCTTTATAACAGAAAATCAAGTTGTAATTCTAACTGAAAGCGACACTGAGGTGTGAGACGCTCCACACGTAAATTTTAACAGTTTGTGTGTAGCAGGCAGCATTTAGATTAGGTCGAAATGAGAACAAAATTTAATAATTGTCTATAATTTTTATTTATTATTTATTTTTTTTATCGACGTTGTTGATAATGTGAAATAATCATTTTAAACCTAACACTTTTTACATTTTCAAGAAAAAATAATTCAATTTCATTAATTAGATTGCTTAGTAATGCATTACTCCTAACACTGGCCCTGTTATTTGTTAACTTTTCTCTTTAAACGCAAAGAGAAACAGCAGCAGGCAGTGGTTTGGGTGTGAAAATTGCACGCTCCAGTCTCAAGGCCGTGGCCAGGGGAACGAGAGACAAGCGTCTCCGTATTAGAGTGCACCTCAGCCGGCTAAACCGGCGAACTCTCCCGCTCAGACCACGTAAACTCCCGTGACCGCACAGACACGACATTAGAGGAGATTGTTATTCAGATATCAATCTACTGTATTTCTAACTCTCAGGCTAAGTAAACTTAAGTTACCGTGAACGCACAGACACGACATTAATATATATATATATATATATATATATATGTATGTATATATAATACACACACACATATATATATATATACATATATATATATATATATATATACAAGTGTTTTCTTTTTAGATGGAGTGACCTAGCCGTGTGCTCTGCCCAAGGCCACTTTATTTCACAATGATATATTTAATTTAAATTAAAGTATTTATTTATGATTACCACATTTGTTGCGATCTAACGTAACGTTACATTATCTTTGCGTCTCAGAGCCGATTCTACAAGCAGCGCTCCTTATACTCGCCATTACTAACGTTAAAGTTTTAAGTGATTAAATGACATCAAATGAATATTTGACAACTGAAATTAACGTTCAGGAATCGCGGATTTTATGTATATAAAAAATAAAAGATATTAAGTACTTACTTTTTTCACCATAGATGCTGCTGCGTTGTTCACTGAACCTCTCTTCTTGACGTACGCTGCGTGTCTGGTATTTCCAATCGCATATGGCGGGAATGTTTAATTTGGCGCCAAAGAGTGTGTGTAATTTGGCGCCAATGTGTATACCTTGCAACACCAATTCCCACCTACAGGGGCGCTGTTCCGAGTTTGCACATACACAACATGGTTTATGAGGACCATGTTTGTAAAGGTTATAAAAAAGGTAGGGAGTGTCATAACAGTAAAATAGCAACATTAATTAATAAAAGCAGTAATGTAGTAAACATACAAGTATTAATAGTTATTTAAATTATTATTAGTCAATAATTATAAGAAGTTAAATTTCCCGAATTACGAGACCACTAAAATTGGTCTCATAAACCGATTGGTCTTGTAATGCTGGTATGTAAACCTGAAAATTGGTCTCATAAACCACATATGCCAACACACACACACACACACACACACACACACACACACACACACACACTTGTTCCTCTGTGTTGTTTATGATGATCAGATCTGCTGCTCTCTCTCTACAGTATCTTCTGCTCTCAGTCCAGTTCTTCTTCTCAGAGGAAATGAAGTAAAGACTGGATTGATAGTACTTCCATCCGTCTATAAACACAACCAGATAAGACATGAACTAAACTTTGATCCACACCAAGTTACTGTAAAATGGTTGTTAGTTGTAGTAGTGTATATATTCTAGTAGTTGTTTATAATATGCTGTTTATGACTTTATTAATCATTTGTCTCGTTGATAGCTAATCTTTTTCTTATGTCACTAAATCAGTTATTGTAATTATTATAGGACTATTTATTACAGTTTTTCTCGATTGCTAACACACTATAACTGATTCATTTATCCCAACTTTCCAAACCATTCATTCAGTTCTCAAAACAAAGACGTTTCTCAAAACCTTTAACATTTCACCTGTTTTCAATTTTATCAGCATTTTCTGCTGAACTCTACACAAACACGACCTCATTTTCAACAGGTTTAACATGTTCTCATTCAGAAAACACAAGCACACAATATAATAACCTCAAGCATCACTATATAAACTCAGATAGCACATATTTATCTATGTGTAAATATTAGTAACAAAACTGATGACACACCGGTCAGAATCTCAGGATAATATGAGCATGAACACATGGGATTATGTGCTTTTGAAAAATTAATCCTTGTGGTGGGAGACAAAGAGGAAGAGGAGAGGAAAAGAAAAATGAAGAGAACGGGGTCAAAGGACATTTGTTCCTGTAGAAATACAAAGCTCTATAGTTGATCATGTTCATGGAGTGACCTACAGACTCATCTAGAGGGTTTTACACTACTTACACTTACAGTATAATTTCAGCACATCGTTCTGTACTTTAAGATGAGAGAACTTTTTACTGTTCTGTGTAGTAAATACTGTACACCCTCAAACTCATAACTGTTGAATTGATTTGTAGTAAAGTACTTCTAACATGTTTTTTTGCAGGACTGAGAGACGGCTGTCTAGGAGAGGCAGAGGAAGTCTAGAAGACTAAGAAACTGATAGACTAAAGACTAATAAACTGCTGGAGTATTGAACTGAATGGATGCTGAATTATTTATTTATTTGTTACTGTACAGTAACTTACTTCATACTCGATTGTGTCTTCATAATTATTTGGTCTTTTAACTTTTCTAGTGTTTTTCATCTACTGCAAAATCTCTTTAGAGTAGTGTAATGAAAATGAACTTTTCTTAAAGCTTATTGCTGGTTTTTTCCCTCTATGTCTGCTGTATACTGTTAGAGACATTGACCTGCAGAATTACTGATTGATTCCTAAAAGGAGGTTTTTGTCACAGCTTTTTATATTCATCAAACTAGTGTTCACTAAGCAGTGAAGTAGTCTGTTTACTAGGCCCCGTGTACTGTATTATATTCATTTGACTTCCCTAAATTATTATTAATAATTATAGACATGACATAATTAATTATATAATTATATCATATTATATCATTATTATATTATATAATTATATATACATAATTATAGCCACATGACAGATCCAGTTCACTCCACTTTAAAAAAACGGTGTCTGCTATGAAGCAAGTTAGTGGTTAGACTGAGAAACTTACCTGCTAACGTTTCTGTTTCATTTCATTTCTTCTGATTTTAACTGGTCTCTTTCTTCTGAGAGGTTGGTGATCTTAGTTAGCAGCTGCTGTCTCTCTTGTGTGTAGTTTGTGCTCGTTGTATAGATGAGGGACACACAGCACTATGACTGCAGTCAGCAGAAGAACACACAGCAGCACCACAAACACACACCAGCTGCTCTGGAGCTTCTGATCTTCACACCATCACTTCCTGAAGATGATAGATATGATGTTAATCTCTTTCCTTCCTCATATCATACGACTCACATCTTCTGAAACATGTGAACTGTAGACTAACTTCACCCCTTGTCAGATGTTTATTAGTGTTGTTTTTGTCCTTGTGTTTTGTGAGTAAATGCAGAGGAATAGTTCACCCAAAAATGGTTTCCTGATTATTTACTCATCCAAGATTCACTGTATATCTTTCTTTCTTCAGCTGAAGATACATTTTTGGAGGTTTTGGAGGAAAACATGAACAGGGCTCAACATAAACCTTTTCTAAAGGTCAAAAATCCGTATTTAGGCAGCTTTAAATTAATCCACATGACCCCGGTTGACAAATAAGTGTCTTCTCTAGCAAAACGATCAGTCACTTTCAGGAAAAAAATAAAATAAATAACACCACATTATTTACAAATGATGCAAAGACTGCATGTCAGATCATACTGGATGACCTGGAAGTAAATAATAAGAAAATGTAATTTTTTGGCTGAACTGTTCCTTTAATCTCAGTTACCTGTGTGTTGAGGTGTTTGGGGTTTTGCTGTGTTGAAGTCTTCTGTGTCTTTCTTCTCAGTTACCTGTTCTTACAGCCTCTGCACTGATGTAGATGTCAACAATCCTTTCTATTCTGTCTTCTGAGTCCATTATTGAACCTTCATACACAAGACATTTATGGTGCAGTTGAAATGGTTACAGTCATATATATATATATATATATATAGAGCATAATTTTAAAATAAACCTTATAATTCAAATATTGAACTATCTACTGAACAATATTCTTGATTAATCTCAGTTACTGTGAGTTCAGAAGACTGGATTC